>NW_023997201.1:0-5000 GCF_015586225.1 Lucilia sericata | reverse complement strand
ACACAACATATGCATATGCAGATGATACTGCTATTGTGGTATCTTATGAAATATTAACGATGCTATGAAAATAATGCAATCGCAACTAAATATTGCAACAAGATGGTGTCACGATAACGGTTTAATCATAAACGCACAAAAAACAAAAATTATGCATATTAAGCCGCGACATTTTATAGATACCGATATCAAAATCAAGTTCCATGATATGAACTGCCTTCACAACATAAATAACATTAATGATACCTGCACCACCTATATTGAACTTGTGACAACATACAAATACCTAGGTGTTTATGTAGATAACAACTTTTAAATGGAACACACATGTTGATTATCTCCAAAAGAAACTGCGCAAGTCAGCTTTTATGCTTTACCATTTAAGTAATTGTGCAACGTATAATGTTTTACGACAAGCTTATTTCGCAGTAGTGGAGTCATATTTAAGGCACGGAATCGCCGCTTGGGGAAATGCATCACACTGCAGATTATTACAAAATTCACAAGACCGCATACTTAAGATCCTTAAGAAAAATCTACAGTACCAGCAAATACATGATAACAGAATTATCAATAATAACATAATATACAACAGATCTAGTGACGACATACAGGGCAATAACATCAACAATGTAAATAATACAGTATTTAACAATATCAGCAACATCATAATAAATACCAACAACAACAGCTATGACGGGAACAACACCAACAACAGCACCTTATACAACATCAACACTATCAACAACAACATCGCAAATACAAACAACAATAATAACAACTATAACGATAATAACATCAGAAATAACATCGAAACAACACCAATAACAGCATACTAAACATCATCAACAACAGCACCATATATAACATAAACACTAACAACAACATCGTAAATACAAACAACTATAACAATAATAACAACAGAAATAACACCGAAAACAACTCTAATAACAGCATACTAAACAACAACAACCTAAACAACATCAACGTTGTCAGCAACACCAACAATGATAGATACAGCAACAGCACAATATACAACATTAATACTATTAACAACATCATCGCACACACAAACATCAGTAACAACAACAACTACGACAGCAATAACAACAGCAATAACACGGAAAACAACTTAAATAATAACATACACAACAGGAACACAAACAATAATTTAAACAATATCAACACTGTCAGCAACATTAACAACAACAACTACAACAGGGACAACTGTACCAACAGCATAATAAACAATATCTACTCTACTACCAACAACAACATCGCGAACACCAATAACAACAACACTCTCAACAACAACTACGTCAGTAATAACAACAGCACATACAACAGAAATACCAGCAACAACCTAAACAACACTAACAACATCAACACGATCAGTAACACCAACAACATCGGAAACATAAACAACACAACATACAACATCGGAAACATAAACAACACAACATACAACATCCACACTAGCAACAATATCAGCAAACATCACAAACGCAACGGCAATCTTCAACAAACAACAGTAATAGCAGCCAAAGCAATTGCTTAGCAAACGAATTACATGTACTTAAGGTTAAATCTATATACTACACAACGCTAGCGATCGAATTCTACAACGATGCCAGGTTTCTCCAAAAAATTGATCATCAATATAATACAAGAAGAAGAAACGAAGGTCGATTCAAGTGGGAAGTTTCCAAAACAATTACGGAAAAAGCACTCTAAACGTGACGTTACCAAATTATTTAATTCACTACCAGTCAGCCTTTTGAATATCCCAATCCATCATAAAAGAAAGAAACTTTTAAAAAACTTTTTCATAAGTTCACAATGAAATTAAATATGAAATGAAACATTAAGCGGTAGAAATGAAAGTAGGTGAATCCTGCAGACAAGCGAGGAAAGCTTCGCGGGACGAGGAAGAAGAATGGCGGGAAAGGAATGGAGAAAGGAATGAAGAAAGAAAGAAAAGAAAAAAAAAAAAAAAAAAAAGAGCGAGCGAGCGAGAGAAGAGAGCGAGCGAGGAGCGAGCGAGCGAGCGAGCGAGCGAGCGAGCGAGCGAGAGAGACAGAGACAGCGAGAGAGCGAGAGAGCGAGCGAGCGAGAGCGAGCGAGAGAGCGAGCGAGCGAGCGAGCGAGCGAGCGAGCGAGCGAGCGAGCGACCGACCAGACCGACCGAGCGAGCGAGCGAGCGAGCGAGCGAGCGAGCGAGCGAGCGAGCGAGCGAGAGAGCGAGCGAGCGAGCAGCAGAGCGAGACGAGCGAGCGAGCGAGCGAGCGACTAGCGAGCGAGCTAGCGAGCTATCTATCTAGCTAGCGAGCGAGCGAGCGAGCGAGCAGCGAGCGAGCGAGCGAGCGAGCGAGCGAGCGAGCGAGCGAGCGAGCGAGCGAGCGAGCGAGAGCGAGCGAGCGAGCGAGCGAGCGAGCTATCTATCTATCTATCTATCTATCTATATATCTATCTATCTATCTATCTATCTATCTATCTATCTATCTATCTATCTATCTATCTATCTATCTATCTATCTATCTATCTACCTATCTATATATTCTGTTGCAACAAATTTACTTTAAATTCTTTATGTGAAAAACAAGACTTCTTTTTATAACTTCAAAATAATTATATTAAATGCGAATTTCGGCAGAAGATGAGTCACGCATTAATGCACTTTTTTTTTGTAAAAAAGAAAATGTTTTTAAAAGGGGAAAGTAAGAAAAATCCTTTTAACAAGGAGACAAGCACAGTTCGATTAAAATTAATAATTAAATAATATAATAAATGCAAAAGCTACTAATACTATACTAAAATTGATACTTATTCTCATTGGGATCGATGGTACAGAAAGGGAAATTTTCAGCTGGTGCAGCACTCTTGGTTAGGACATTGAAAAATGTCGACTTGCCAACGTTGGGTACACCAACGATACCAATGCGAAGATTGGTACCAATACGACCAATCAATGGTTTACGTTCAGGTTCTTCATGTTTCTTGGGAGGCATGATGTTTTTGTTGTTTGTTTTAGTTGTGACCTCTAAAAAAACCTGCAAATAAATAAATGAAACATGTCACTATTAATTCCCACACTCACACTCTATTTTTAAACTTAAAAAATCTATTCCTATACACTAAGCAGCCACAACAACAATTTTAATAATTTTAGTTGTCTGGCAAAACGAACGAACGCATCTTTTGTTGAAGAGACAAGCATAACCTCACTTTAATTTTATGGAAACAAATAAACCATCACACAATTGTAATACTTTAATTTTCATTTAATTTATACAAAATAATATCTTATTTTTCACAAAATCTTAGTAATTTTATTAGTTTTCAATAAATATGTTGAGAAAATATTTACTTTTTTAAAACGTTAGTACCCGGCTGCAATCGTTAAAACGATTCGCGTGTTAACAGAAGAAAGAAAAAAGAGAAACGTCAAAAAACATCTGACGATGACAACAATTGTTTTGGGGTGTTTTGTTTTGTGCGCTTCTTTCGTTGTTTTATTTTGGTTTTCAATTTTATGTGTTGAGGTGTATTTCTGTGGTAAATGTGGTGGAAAACAAACAGTTTTATCCGTTAAGTATGGATTTTTTTAAAAAGAATTATAATAAATAAATTAAAAAACGATTTTAGTTTATAAATTGATGTTAGGTAGAGGCTTATTTAAGAAATTAGAGCCGATTTATGTTTTTAATAGGAAAAAATCGATTTTTGGTAAGAAATAAAAGTGATCACAGATTTTCAATATTTTGTTGATTGGAGGCTTTTTTAAGGAGCTTGATTCGATTTTAGTTTTTCATATAAAAAATCGATTTTTGGTAGGAAATAAAAGTGATTACAGATTTTCAATATTTTGTCGATTGGAGGCTTATTTAGGGAGCTAGGGCCGATTTTAGTTTTTCATATAAAAATCGATTTCTGGTAGGAAATAAAAGTGATCACAGATTTTCAATATTTTGTCGATTGGGGGCTTATTTAAGGAGCTAGAGCCGATTTTAGTTTTTCATATAAAAAATCGGTTTCTGGTAGGAAATAAAAGTGATCACAGATTTGCAATATTTAGTCGATTGGAGGCTTATTTAAGGAGCTAGAGCCGATGTTAGTTTTTCATATAAAAAATCGATTTTTGTTAGGAAATAAAAGTGATCACAGGTTTTCAATATTTTGTCGATTGGAGGCTTATTTAAAAACTAGATCCGATTTTAGTTTTTCTTAGAAAAAATCGTTTATTGGTGGGAAATAAAAGTGATTACAGATTTTCAGTATTTTGTAAATTGGAGGCTTATTTAAGGAATTAGAGCCGATGTAATATGTAATGTTCCCATCTCTGAAGAGAATATTTGTATTTCAATATATTGTTAAAAACAAAAGACTTAAGACACCTTCAGTTTTAGGTACAACATGTAAAACTGTTTTAAATTTCTTGTCCCAAAATATTATTCAAACCGCAACCACATTTTTATTGTTTTTGGTAAATGTTTATGAATTTTTTTACTGTAACTGACCACATATTTGTTGTAATTGTTTTGCTTGTTGTTGTGTTTTTTTCCATATTGTCCTTGAAAAATATTTTGTGGTATAGAAACATTTAATGTTTTTTTAAATGTTATATAACATTCATTGACCACATGATAAACGATGTTGTTTATAAGAATTATTCCTTAATTAAAAGCAAATTTTATGCTTGAAATATTTTAAAGTAAATATTATTGAAAAAAAAGCTAAAACCGTTATGAAATTTATTTAATTTTAGAAAATTCGTTAACCGTTGCTTTCTTTTAGTTTATTTTCATATTGATATTTTATTTACAAAGACTTTGTCTCTAAGTCTACTGCTGCTTATCCAATGAAATATTTTTGTACACAAATTATAACACAAGTCAGCAAATTACTTGTACGTGATACACCTTTTTAGTTTGATTCTTAATCCGTGAGTTTGTTTTTAATACTTTTTAAATCACTTGAGGTACAAACAAATGTATTGACGA
>NW_023997200.1:0-25286 GCF_015586225.1 Lucilia sericata | reverse complement strand
AAACTTTTGTTAAATTGTCCACATAGTAGTCAATGGTCCACTAATCTAGTCTACGGTCTAGTGTAGTCTAGACTATAGACTGGTATATAGTCTAATCTATAGTCTAGTCTATAGTCTAGTCTATAGTCTAGTCTACAGTCTAGTCTATAGTCTAGTCTATAGTCTAGTCTATAGTCTAGTCTATAGTCTAGTCTATAGTCTAGTCTATAGTCTAGTCTATAGTCTAGTCTATAGTCTAGTCTATAGTCTAGTCTATAGTCTAGTCTATAGTCTAGTCTATAGTCTAGTCTATAGTCTAGTCTATAGTCTAGTCTAGTCTAGTCTATAGTCTAGTCTATAGTCTAGTCTATAGTCTAGTCTATAGTCTAGTCTATAGTCTAGTCTATAGTCTAGTCTATAGTCTAGTCTATAGTCTAGTCTATAGTCTAGTCTATAGTCTAGTCTATAGTCTAGTCTATAGTCTAGTCTATAGTCTAGTCTATAGTCTAGTCTATAGTCTAGTCTATAGTATAGTCTATAGTCTAGTCTATAGTCTAGTCTATAGTCTAGTCTATAGTCTAGTCTATAGTCTAGTCTAGTCTAGTCTAGTCTAGTCTATAGTCTAGTCTATAGTCTAGTCTATAGTCTAGTCTATAGTCTAGTCTATAGTCTAGTCTATAGTCTAGTCTATAGTCTAGTTATAGTCTAGTCTTTAGTCTAGTCTATAGTCTAGTCTATAGTCTAGTCTATAGTCTAGTCTATAGTCTAGTCTATAGTCTAGTCCTATAGTCTAGTCTATAGTCTAGTCTATAGTCTAGTCTATAGTCTAGTCTATGTCTAGTCTATAGTCTAGTCTATAGTGTAGTCTAAGTCTAGTCTATAGTGGTAGTAGTCTATAGTGTAGTCTAGTCTATAGTGTAGTCTATAGTGTAGTCTAGTCTTTAGTCTAGTCTATAGTCTAGTCTATAGTCTAGTGTATAGTCTAGTCTATACTCTAGTCTATAGTCTAGTCTATACTCTTAGTCTATAGTCTAGTCTATAGTCTAGTCTATAGTCTAGTCTATAGTCTAGTCTATAGTCTAGTCTATAGTCTAGTCTATAGTCTAGTCTATAGTCTAGTCTATAGTCTAGTCTATAGTCTAGTCTATAGTCTAGTCTATAGTCTAGTCTATAGTCTAGTCTATAGTCTAGTCTATAGTCTAGTCTATAGTCTAGTCTATAGTCTATAGTCTAGTCTATAGTCTAGTCTATAGTCTAGTCTATAGTCTAGTCTATAGTCTAGTCTATAGTCTAGTCTATAGTCTAGTCTATAGTCTAGTCTATAGTAGTCTAGTCTAGTCTATAGTCTAGTCTATAGTCTAGTCTATAGTCTAGTCTAGTCTATAGTCTAGTCTATAGTCTAGTCTATAGTCTAATCTATAGTCTAGTCTATAGTCTAGTCTATAGTCTAGTCTATAGTCTAGTCGATAGTCTGGTCTGTAGTCTGGTCTATAGTCTAGTCTATAGTCTAGTATATAGTATAGTCTATTATCTAGTATATAGTATAGTCAATTGTCTAGTCTATAGTCTAGTCTATAGTCTAGTCTATAGTCTAGTCTATAATCTAGTCTATAGTCTAGTCACATTTTTAATTCTACAAGATTCTCTACCATCATCGCCATTTCATAAAGCTTTTAGTACAATCATGTAAATGTCTGGCCAAAATAATATTTCGGATCATTTTTGGATCACAATTTACATTCAAAGAATCGTGTAGAATGAAATCTCAAGACAAACATGATTAATAGATTTTTAAAAATTGATTTGTATTCTTTGGATACAGATAAATCTTTGTTAAGTATAGCATTATAAAATTTCTCAAATCGAGAAATTTTTTCGTTGCTAATTAGGTTAAGTTGCAAAACAGGTAGAAAATAACAATTTCATTCAACATATTTCGATATCTTTGTTTTGAAAGAAAATCTAACAAACACATTCCTTTTTTGTTAACAAAAGTAGGCGTTTGTGGGATTCCTGCTGATACTTTAAGGGATTTGGTACTTGCAACACCTGCTTTAGGATAATGAAAGGATTTAGAAAATGTGGTATACTTATGTATAATATATATAGATTATTAGATTGATAAGTAATACATATGCCATTTAAATTTTAGTACTTGTGGATTAAAAATGATTACACAGACCAACAAGATTGAGATATCTCGCAAAAAGGAAGAAGATGTAACACAAAGGTCTAACCTTTATTTTAAAGCCGACAGATTAAACTTTCAGAAAAATCTATCTTTTATACACTAAGTTCGGCAATCGTGTCTTAGAGCTGTAATTTGGCCGCTTTAGAGTTCCAATTTGTGCTCTTTAGTGTGTTTCCTGTAGGATGCCGTTATACACAAAATTATCCAAGACATTCGCGACATAGAAACCATTAACAAAAGTTTTGGAAAACCGGACTGGTGGGGTAAGCTTCTGCGAAGTTTTGAGACTTTTAATTTACCTCTTTTGACAAACTTCTTGAATTGTTTTTAAAAAGGGTTTCATGTGGAAATACTTGAGATTTTGAAAACTTGCATTGATGTTTCAAATATGATTTTGAGAGCCTGCGTTCTCAAAATTTTAGGTTAAGATATTTCACAAAAGGAAGAAGATATAACAGATGTTAAAGCTTTATTTTGGAATTTCCGATGACATAATAATGTAATTAAAGGTGACTTTGCTCTTTTGTAACGTGTCAAATATGGCAAAAAACGAGGTTTTTCAAAACCCTCGATAGGTATCTCGAAAACTTTATGGGATTGAGGAATTCTGAGGTCATATTCGGTCAATGGGTTAAACATTTGTTGACCTGTATAATCAACGATACATATATAGAGCTTTGATAAAAAGTTAATATTTTTATGTTCTACAGAGATTTTTTAATTTTCGGAAAAGGATTGATTGCTATTAAATATCGAGCAACGAAAATTATTAAGTTTAGAATAATTAAACCATTAAAGTGATTCTCAGTTACTTGGTTTACATATATATATACATTGAAATTACTTTAAAGGAAAAAATATAGCAATTTTTAAGGTTATATAATAAGTATTTTTTGATTCTTCTATCTTTTCACATTTTCGGGGGTTGTTTTCTTAAGATTAAACTTTTTATACTTGACATTGGTTAGCAATTTACTAAAAAAAAGTTTGATTATAAATTATTTTAAAGAATTTCATGGTGATAGGTCAGTTATAATTTATTATAATTAATAAATGAATGCATTTAAATGAAATCCCACAAAGTTGCTTATAAACTTTACATTAGTGAAAGTTGGTAGACTAGACTAGGAAGTTTAAGTGAATGTGGAAGCCTTGTCTAAAAGAAAACTTCTCAAATATCTTTTGTGGCTGAGTTTTAAATTACAGACAATTTTAAACTAGACCAAATAATATTACAACTTTTGTTATTGCTTTCTGGGTAAAAGAATGTTGTTAACATGTTTTTCTTTTTTCTTCAGATATAAACAATTCGATACGAATACAAGGGATTCGTAGTTTAGTTAGAAAATCGATATTTGTTTTACAACAGCATCAACACAATAGTCGTGGCTGTTGTCGCCGTTTTAGTCGTCGTCGGGTTTATTATAAATGTTTTTTTTCGTTTAAATTTTCGTTTCATTTCATATGTATCTAAATGCAATTGGGAAATGGAGTTTGGGGATAGTGGTGGTGGTGGCGGTGTTGAGGGAGGATGAATGTAATTCCATAGACGACATTAGACAAAAGGATAGACGGGAATAGAAGAAAAATATCCAAAAAAGAAATTAAGCTGAAATGAAAAGAGAGATACATAGATAGAGAGAGAGGCCAAAGAAAAAATCCTATGGCAAATACACAATTTTTCATGCAGACAAGAACACAGAAACAAACTACATACATATACACAACTATAAGTACCGGCGTAGCGAACAAACTAACGAATACACGACATACATGTATCTAGATACGTACTCAAGGAAACAATGAAAAACATGAGACGACATTCCACATACAACATCAATAACAATAACAACAATTATAATAATTTCCATTCAGCACTGCAAACTAGTTTAGGAACAACGCTAAAGACACACAACCCAAAAACAAAAAAATCGTCACACATTCAGCCACTGGGGAGAGAGAGTACTGAGACTTGACTGCAAAATGCAAAAACCAGTTAAGAAATCACACGGGCGTGTGTGTTTTTGGCGACGACGACAACGACGCATCAATCGGCGATTGCATTCAAACGGTTTCAGACCAGACGGAAGAATAACATTTTTCAATTTCTGTCCAAATTACAAACAGTATTAAATTACAGTGAGGTGGTAGCAACAAAAAAAAAAAAAAAACTGAAAAAATTAAAAAATACATATATAGTACATAAAGATACATACTATATAGTATATATGTATAATATATAAAGAAAAAGATACATAATCTGAAAAAGAAAAAGTTGCGTTTTAAAACTCAAAAGAATTTTAAACGAAACCTAAAACAAATTAAAAGATTTATCAAGAAAATGTCCCTGATACCGTTCATTTTGGATTTGGCAGATGAACTCCATGAGTTTAGCCGTTGCCTGGCCAATGGTATAGATATAAATGACTTTGGTTTTGGTCTCTATACTGGTACGGATCAGCAGCATCAGCCACAACAGCACCAGCAGCAACAACAACAACAGCAGCAGCAACAACATCAGCCGCAAACCAGTCCCAGACGTAGTCGCACCTCATCTTTTTCATCGTTTTGGATGCCCTCGAAACGTCATCATCCCTATAATCGCATTAAAACGGCCTGCTGTGCCAAGTCTGGCGAGGAAGCAGTTGCTGGTACTCCGGAAAATTCCGGCAAGGAAGCGTCTGGTTCCTCGAGCGTTGTTGGAGCTGGTGGTGGTACACCGGGCAAATCGGCCTCCTATTCGGTGGTCAATAAGAATGGCTTCCAAGTAAGCATGAATGTTAAGCAATTTGCACCGAATGAGCTGTCGGTGAAAACAATCGATAACTGCATTGTGGTCGAAGGCAGACATGACGACAAGGAAGATGGTCATGGCGTCATTTCGAGGCATTTTGTACGCAAGTATATGTTGCCAAAGGGTTACGATCCCAATGATGTGCTCTCGACTTTGTCTTCGGATGGTATATTGACGGTAAAGGCTCCACCACCACCACCGCCGGCTGCGAAAAACGACGAACCCAATGAGCGGATTATAGAAATTCAGCCGACACCAGGACCAACCCCAGTATTGGTGGTGTCTGCAAAGGATATAACAGTAAAGGAAACATCGAAGAAATTACCAACAACAGCAATTCCATCGGCTCGTTTGGAGTGTCAGTTGCCCGAAAAGAGACAAAAACTGGATTTACCTCCAGAAACAGAGCCGGAGGAGGCTGTAGTTTCTTCAGCACCAATACCAGCTACAAACACAATTAATGAAACTGATGCAGCATCGGTTGCTGTAGCAGGAACAGAAGAAGTTGTAAACGACGATGTTGAAATGGAGAAAGCCGATGAACAAATCAACGAAATTGTGCTTAAACAGACGGAACAACAACAACAATCAGATGTTAAGGAAACTGACAAGAATGATGTAGAGAAAAAAGTTGAAAACATTGAACAAACGGAAAAACAAATTGCTGCTAAGGAACAGGAAGAACAGGCTGAAAATGTAGACGAGACTGAGAAAAAATTGCTGGATGAGTGCATGTCCGATTCGAATGGTGATGCAAAAAACGATTGTGAAAAAATGGAAGTGTCTACAAGTATTACAGATGCAACACAAGCAGCAACAGAGAAAACCAACGAGTCTGCGGCTGCAACTAAATTGGAAGAGAGTTCGATTGAAAAATCTAATGTAGCAAAAATGGAGGTGGATGGTGAAGTTAATAAAGCTGTTGGCCAACGTAATGATAATGTTGCTAAGAAAACAGACAATACAGAAATCTTTGTAGCCATTCTTAAAACGTGTAGCGTAAAAACGGCTGTTAAACCAGCTGCTGCAGCGGTAATCGCAGCTGATTCTGCAAAACAGAAAAAAGACACAGAGACAACTAATAACACAGATACTTCCAGCAGCATCAGCACCACCACAATTAACACTACCAATAATAACAACAATACCAGCACAAATAGCAACACAACCACTACCAATAACTCGACTTCCACTGATGTTGCCACAGAAAAAACGGCAAAAGATGTTAAAGATGGAAATGGTGTTGTAACCGGCGAAATTTCAGATGATATTCCAAAGTCTGCTAATGCAGACAGTGATGCTGCTACTGCTGCTGCTACAGCTAAAGTTTCTACAGACAACAGCAGTAAGGCTGAATCTGTGGCCGATGGAGATGTTGAAATGGAAACAGCTGTATTGAGTACTGACACAACAACCACAACAACAGCTACAACAAACATTATTGATGATGTTGCTCTACTCAAGGCTGCAACAGCTGACCCAGCCGATATAACAGACAACAATGCTGAGGAAAATGACATACTCACCGAAACCATGGATGGCATAACAACTACCGCAGACTCAAACACAACCGCAACCACAGTCGACAATGTTGAATGTTCACTGTTTGCAAAAAAATCGCATTTAGGTAATGGCAACAATACAACAGCAACACCACTAGTGGGTACCGAAGAAATGGCCAATTAAAAAATATGTACACATTTATTTTCTACCCAAACCCCCTTCCCTTCTCCTACACCCTCCCCCAAAAAACAGACTTATTTAGAATGCAAAACAGAGTCCCCGCAGGAACGAGAGAAAGAAAAAACGACCGAACGATTAAGTAGAGTTATAAAAATGAAAAATTTAACATTTTAGACGGGAAAAAAGAGGAACTGACAAGAGTATTTAACAACTCTCATACGAGTTACTCGAAAATACAACAACTACTTATACTATAGTACTAAACTCTAAGAAAAAAAAGACAAATTCTACATGTAGTAGCAAAAAATAAAAATTAAATTAAAAAAAAAAAAAAAAATAACTGTCTGCAAAATGTTAGAAATCAGCAGCAGCGGCAGTAAATGCTTTTTTTAAACAAATAAAATAAAATATATTATTACAATTAAATTCGTTTCTTATTTGTGAACAATTATTTATATATGTTTTTAATGTCTTATAGTATTTCTTTGGCTGCCTAAGACTGCCAATTTTCCTATATTTTACATGAAATTATTCCTAACTTTTTTTTAAATGATTTTTTTTAATATATTTTTTTTTATAATTTCTATATATTTAAGTACCATAGTTTTCATACTGATAAATAAAATTAAAAATATTATTATAATAAAATGAAAGGAAAAAATTGAAAATGAATAGCAGCATACTTTAAAAATAAAACAAAAATTAATAAAAAATATAACTATTTCAACTATTTAATTTTAAGTATTTACTTTAAATACCACTTAAAAAAATAAATCAAATAATTACATAAACATTATAATAAATGAGAAATAAAAAACAATATTAATTATAAAATAATTAATAATATAAACCAGAAAAATATATAAATATATTACGAAAAAAAAAAATCACAGATTTTTTTTTTGATTTCAAAACCTAATTACAACAGCCTCTTAATTACGGATGATGAATGAATGAATGAATAAATTCATAAAATAAAATTTTCTGAAACAAAAGTTTAATAAAACATCTTAATTGCATAATTGTATTTATGTGAAAAATAAATAAAGTAATTTTGCGTGTGTTTTGTTTTATTTCAACTTTAAGAAAATCATGAATGGTGGTGTTTAAACGATTTTTAATTAAAATTTTTGAGAAAAAGAAAAAAATATATGATAAAAGATTAAGATGTGCAGTTTAAACCCCATATCGCTTTAGTCTATAGTCTAGTTTAGAGTCTAGTTTATAGTCTAGTTTATAGTCTAGTTTATAATCTAGTCTATAGTCTAGTCTATAGTTTAGTCTACAGTCTAGTCTATTGTCTAGTCTATAGTCTAGTCTATAGTCTAGTCCATAGTTTAGTCTACAGTCTAGTCTAATGTCTAGTCTATAGTCTAGTCTATAGTCTAGTCTATAGTTTAGTCTATAGTCTAGTATATAGTCTAGTCCATAGTTTAGTCTACAGTCTAGTCTATAGTCTAGCCTATAGTCTAGTCTATAGTCTAGCCTATAGTCTAGTCTATAGTCTAGCCTATAGTCTAGTCTATAGTCTAGTCTATAGTCTAGCTATAGTCTAGTCTATAGTCTAGTCTATAGTCTAGTCTATAGTTTAGTCTATAGTTTAGCCTATAATCTAGTCTATAGTCTAGTCTATAGTCTAGTCTATAGTCTAGTCTATAGTCTAGTCTATAGTCTAGCCTATAGTCTAGTCTATAGTCTAGTCTATAGTCTAGTCTATAGTCTAGTCTATAGTCTAGTCTATAGTCTAGTCTATAGTCTAGTCTATAGTCTAGTCTATAGTCTAGTCTATAGTCTAGTCTATAGTCTAGTCTATAGTCTAGTCTATAGTCTAGTCTATAGTCTAGTCTATAGTCTAGTCTATAGTCTAGTCTATAGTCTAGTCTATAATCTAGTCTATAGTCTAGTCTATAGTCTAGTCTAGTCTATAGTCTAGTCTATAGTCTAGTCTATAGTCTAGTCTATAGTCTAGTCTATAGTCTAGTCTATAGTCTAGTCTAGTATAGTCTAGTCTATAGTCTAGTCTGTAGTCTAGTCTATAGTCTAGTCTATAGTCTAGTCTATAGTCTAGTCTATAGTCTAGTCTATAGTCTAGTCTATAGTCTAGTCTAGTCTAGTCTAGTCTAGTCTAGTCTATAGTCTAGTCTATAGTCTAGTCTATACTCTAGTCTATAGTCTAGTATATGGTCTAGTCTATAGTCTAGTCTATAGTCTAGTCTATAGTCTAGTCTATAGTCTAGTCTATAGTCTAGTCTATAGTCTAGTCTATAGTCTAGTCTATACTCTAGTCTATAGTCTAGTCTATACTCTAGTCTATAGTCTAGTCTATAGTCTAGTCTATAGTCTAGTCTATAGTCTAGTCTATAGTCTAGTCTATAGTCTAGTCTATAGTTAGTCTATAGTCTAGTCTATAGTCTAGTCTATAGTCTAGTCTATAGTCTAGTCTATAGTCTAGTCTATAGTCTAGTCTATAGTCTAGTCTATAGTCTAGTCTATAGTCTAGTCTATAGTCTAGTCTATAGTCTAGTCTATAGTCTAGTCTATAGTCTAGTCTATAGTCTAGTCTATAGTCTAGTCTATAGTCTAGTCTATAGTCTAGTCTATAGTCTAGTCTATAGTCTAGTCTATAGTCTAGTCTATAGTCTAGTCTATAGTCTAGTCTATAGTCTAGTCTATAGTCTAGTCTATAGTCTAGTCTATAGTCTAGTCTATAGTCTAGTCTATAGTCTAGTCTATAGTCTAGTCTATAGTCTAGTCTATAGTCTAGTCTATAGTCTAGTCTATAGTCTAGTCTATAGTCTAGTCTATAGTCTAGTCTATAGTCTAGTCTATAGTCTAGTCTATAGTCTAGTCTATAGTCTAGTCTATAGTCTAGTTTATAGTCTAGTATATAGTCTAGTCTATAGTCTAGTCTAGTCTATAGTCTACATAGTCTATAGTCTAGTCTAGTCTATAGTCTAGTCTAGTCTATAGTCTAGTCTATAGTTTATTCTGTAGTTTAAAGAAAATTAGTTTAGTGCTTTCAAACCTAAAAAGTACATTTCTAAATTTCAATTTTCCATGCCTGGTGTGGACTTTGGTTTATACTTAAGACTATAGTTTGGCATACAGTAAAGACTCTAGACTATAATTTAGTCAATACTCTATACTATATTTCAGACAATATTTAAGTCTATAGTTTTGCTTTAGTCTATAAACTATACTATAGTTTAGTTTATATCTATAGTCGACATTATAGTTTAGTCAGTAGGCTAGACAATAGTTTGGTTCATAGTGTAGCCAATGGTTTAGTCTTAAGTCTAGACTATAGTTTATTCTAAAATATAGATATAGTTAAATTAAAAGTCTATACTAAAGTTTAGTATGAATTTTTGTGGACGGTCTAGACTCTGGACGAATGTCAATATCTCCATTAGCTCTTGTTTATTCAAAATGTAAACAAATAAAATTGTTTATTAAAAGAAATCAAAACAAATGAATCACTAATCTATCTATTATGAAAAACCTTTGTAATTGTAATGAACATCGCAAAATCAACGTCAAATCCCAATACTAGATTTTTACACTGAGAAGAAAATTGAAAAAGCAACTAAGTTAAATGATTAGTCAATAAATGTACAAAGTAAATTACCACGCTCACAAATACTTAATAAATTTGGCTATAATTCTAAGTTCTTAGACAAATTCAAACAAATAAAACCAAAATAAGAAAATTATGTACATTTCTTTTTGGCTGCTGCTCACCTTAGGCAAAAGATCTTGAGAAAATTTCAATTCATTCAGTTGCCAAACCTTTTAATCACCACACACGAGTGAAACGATTTTTAAATAAACAGATTATTAAGTTTTAAAAAAATATATTTAGTTTTTTTTTGGTTTATAACAGAATAAAGTACAAATGGCACTTTTGCCAAGCAGCTATTATCGCGATCTTGCGCGTGAATTCGATCGTCCACGCTATTATCCACCATACGATTTTCATTTGTATCCCTACCTTTGGGATGATCCGCGTCTGTTGTGGCCCTCTAGTTCGCTGCTAAGACCAATGGACGAATTAGTAACGCGTCGTGTACGTAATCAATACATTCAAAATCATCTACTTGACTGGTCGTATCCTCTGGTCTGGGATAATTTCTACAATGGTGAACGTGTTCGTATCGATGAAAAGGGCTTCCAAGTTAACATCGATGTGAGCCAATTTAGGCCTCATGAGATTGAGGTAAAGACCAACGATGATTATATCATTGTAGAGGGTAAGCATGGCAGACGCACGGACAGTGGCAACAGTTATGTGGAACGTCGTTTTCTACGCAAATATCTTTTGCCCAGAGGCTTTGATCCCAACGATGTTGTTTCGGATTTATCCACAAATGGTTATTTAACCATAAAAGTTCCACCGCCACCACCGCCTAAAAAAACATTTAAGTCTATTGAACGCCAGGTGAAAGTCAATGAAACGGGAAAATATGCTATACCTTGGAAATAATTAATCACTCGACATGAATAGATGGATAGCAGAGAGAGGCGTAACGAAATGATTAGAGAATATTCTATTGGCAGGCAGCTTTAGTGAAATCAGTGAACAATGAAAAGTGCAAGTGGATGTGTATTAAAAATTAAATAATTTATATACATTTTCATTAACCTTTGTGGCTTCTTTGGGGGTCACATTCTGCGGCTCATTAATATAAAAATAATAAAATTCGTGAAATAAAAAAAATACTTAATTAAATGTTTTAAGATTTGTTCAAAATGTAATAAAATTAAAATAAGTTTTAAAATAAATCTCATATTTAACTAAAAATAAAAAATGTTAAATTTCTTCCTAAATAAATCATTAAAGGATCCCTCAAGGGTTAATAAACAAATAGACACCCGAATAAAATGTACTTGATTTTATTTAGATACACCACCACGTACAGGAAATAAAACAATTTTCAAGGTTATAAAATTCTATATTTAATTTCACATTTCGTCAAATTTATTTGTGTAAATAAACAAAAATAAATGAATAAATAAATAAAATTAAAAATAAAAATAAAAATAAAGAAAATGAAAATTGTATTCAAAAAAACTTGAAATTCACTGTAAGCGATTTTATTTATCCCATAAATATTTAACATTAAATTTTGAACATTGACAGTGAAAGAGTAGTGTGACGTAAAGCAAAATGATCGTAGCAAATAGTTGCAGTATTTTAAGTTTATCATAAGATTTGATTTAGTATAAACTATATAGTGTGGTAAAATTCAAAATAATTTTTTAGTCTTACCATATTTTAGTTTAAAGACTAGACCGTTATTTAGCCAATACTTTGGAGCACAGTTAAGGCTATGGTTAAGAGTATTATCTAGTTTAATCCACAGTCTATACAATGGTTTTGTCAAGTCTACACAAGAGTTTATTCTATAGTCTAGACAACGGTGTAGACTACATATAGTTGGACTGAAGTTTAGTTTATAGACTAAAGTTTTGTCCGTAGTCTAGACTACAGTTTGATCTGTACTTTAGACTGTACTAGACTATAGTTTAGTATAGACCAGACATGAAAATCAGTACTTTAGAGCCTTTTGATATTGAAAAAATACCACGGTATAGTCTATAGTGTAGTCCATAGTCTAGTCTATAGTCTAGTCTATAGACTAGTCTATAGTTTAGTCTATAGCCTAGTCTATAGTCTAGTCTATAGTCTATTCTATAGTCTAGTCAATAGTCTAGTCTATAGCCTAGTCTATAGCATAGCCAACAGCCTAGTCTATAGCCTAGTCTATAGTCCAGTCTATAGTCCAGTCTATAGTCTAGTCTATAGTCTAGTCTATAGTCTAGTCTATAGTCTAGTGTATAGTCTAGTCTATAGTCTAGTCTATAGTCTAGTCTATAGTCTAGTCTATAGTCTAGTCTATAGTCTAGTCTATTATAGTCTAGTCTATAGTCTAGTCTATAGTCTATTCTATAGTCTAGTCTATAGTCTAGTCTATAGTCAGTCTATAGTCAAGTCTATAGTCAGTCTATAGTCTAGTCTATAGTCTAGTCTATAGTCTAGTCTATAGTCTAGTCTATAGTCTAGTCTATAGTCTAGTCTATAGTCTAGTCTATAGTCTAGTCTATAGTCTAGTCTATAGTCTAGTCTATAGTCTAGTGTATAGTCTAGTCTATAGTCTAGTCTATAGTCTAGTGTATAGTCTAGTCTATAGTCTAGTCTATAGTCTAGTCTATAGTCTAGTCTATAGTCTAGTCTATAGTCTAGTCTATAGTCTAGTCTATAGTCTAGTCTATAGTCTAGTCTATAGTCTAGTCTATAGTCTAGTCTATAGTCTAGTCTATAGTCTAGTCTATAGTCTAGTCTATAGCCTAGTGTTTAGTCTAGTCTATAGTCTAGTCTATAGTCTAGTCTATAGTCTAGTCTATAGTCTAGTCTATAGTCTAGTCTATAGTCTATTCTATAGTCTAGTCTATAGTCTAGTCTATAGTCTATTCTATAGTCTAGTCTATAGTCTAGTCTATAGTCAAGTCTATAGTCAAGTCTATAGTCAAGTCTATAGTCTAGTCTATAGTCAAGTCTATAGTCTAGTCTATAGTCTAGTCTATAGTCTAGTCTATAGTCTAGTCTATAGTCTAGTCTATAGTCTAGTCTATAGTCTAGTCTATAGTCTAGTCTATAGTCTAGTCTATAGTCTAGTCTATAGTCTAGTCTATAGTCTAGTCTATAGTCTAGTCTATAGTCTAGTCTATAGTCTAGTCTATAGTCTAGTCTATAGTCTAGTCTATAGTCTAGTCTATAGTCTAGTCTATAGTCTAGTCTATAGTCTAGTCTATAGTCTAGTCTATAGTCTAGTCTATAGTCTAGTCTATAGTATAGTCTATAGTCTAGTCTATAGTCTAGTCTATAGTCTAGCCTATAGTCTAGTCTATAGTCTAGCCTATAGTCTAGCCTATAGTCTAGTCTATAGTCTAGTCTATAGTCTAGTCTATAGTCTAGTCTATAGTCTAGTCTATAGTCTAGTCTATAGTCTAGTCTATAGTCTAGTCTATAGTCTAGTCTATAGTCTAGTCTATAGTCTAGTCTATAGTCTAGTCTAGTCTATAGTCTATAGTCTAGTCTATAGTCTATAGTCTAGTCTATAGTCTAGTCTATAGTCTAGTCTATAGTCTAGTCTATAGTCTAGTCTATAGTCTAGTCTATAGTCTAGTCTATAGTCTAGTCTATAGTCTAGTCTATAGTCTAGTCTATAGTCTAGTCTATAGTCTAGTCTATAGTCTAGTCTATAGTCTAGTCTATAGTCTAGTCTATAGTCTAGTCTATAGTCTAGTCTATAGTCTAGTCTATGGTCTAGTCTATAGTCTAGTCTATAGTCTAGTCTATAGTCTAGTCTATAGTCTAGTCTATAGTCTAGTCTATAGTCTAGTCTATAGTCTAGTCTATAGTCTAGTCTATAGTCTAGTCTATAGTCTAGTCTATAGTCTAGTCTATAGTCTAGTCTATAGTCTAGTCTATAGTCTAGTCTATAGTCTAGTCTAGTCTATAGTCTAGTCTATAGTCTAGTCTATAGTCTAGTCTATAGTCTAGTCTATAGTCTAGTCTATAGTCTAGTCTATAGTCTAGTCTATAGTCTAGTCTATAGTCTAGTCTATAGTCTAGTCTATAGTCTAGTCTATAGTCTAGTCTATAGTCTAGTCTATAGTCTAGTCTATAGTCTAGTCTATAGTCTAGTCTATAGTCTAGTCTATAGTCTAGTCTATAGTCTAGTCTATAGTCTAGTCTATAGTCTAGTCTATAGTTTAGTCTATAGTCTAGTCTATAGTCTAGTCTATAGTCTAGTCTATAGTCTAGTCTATAGTCTAGTCTATAGTCTTGTCTAGTCTATAGTCTATAGTCTAGTCTAGTCTAGTCTAGTCTATAGTCTAGTCTAGTCTATAGTCTATAGTCTATAGTCTATAGTCTATAGTCTAGTCTAGTCTATAGTCTAGTCTAGTCTAGTCTATAGTCTAGTCTAGTTTAGTCTAGTCTAGTCTATAGTCTAGTCTATAGTCTAGTCTATAGTCTAGTCTATAGTCTAGTCTATAGTCTAGTCTATAGTCTACTCTATAGTCTAGTCTATATTCTATATCACTTTGTAGTCTAGTCTAGTCTAGTCTATAGTCTAGTCCAGTTTAGTCTAGTCTAGTCTAGTCTATAGTCTAGTCTATAGTCTAGTCTATAGTCTAGTCTATAGTCTACTCTATAGTCTAGTCTATATTCTATATCACTTTGTAGTCTAAACTTTTCACTAATTTTTCATTTGGAGCGATATTTAAGAGTCTATAGCTGTTATGTTTTTCTTATAAAAATCAATTTGAAGGAAAATGTGAGGGATCACAGATTTACACTTATTTTCTCAATTGGAGAGTTATTTACGGATCTATAGACAAGACTACAGTGTAGGCTTCAGAGTCTAGACTATAGTGTGGTTCATAGTCGGTTCTATAGTCAAATTAGATGTCAACAGAAAACCACCATCATTGTTTTGTTTTTTAATTAACAATTTATTATATTTTAATTAAATATTTTTTAAAACTACAATCACATGTACATATTTATATCACACTACGACTATAAATCAGTCCGAATTCTCTATAATACAATCCTTTTAGAAATTTGTTCAACTATTATTGTCATCTCTTTAATTATTCTCCTTTTTAGTGGCAGCACCTTCTTCCGCCGATTCTTTGGATTTAATGGAAGCTGCATCCACACGTTGAATAGGAATTTCACGAGCTTTTTCCTCAATTTGTGGCTTAGGAACACTAACAGTGAGTACGCCATCCGATGTTAGGGTAGAGATGGCATTATCCGCCTCATAGCCATTTGGCAAAGCCACGCGACGAATAAAATGGCGTGAAACATAACCGCTGTTATCATGTTGTTCCTCCGATTTACCCTCCACAATCACATGATTATCCACAACTTTGACGGTAAGTTCCTCAGGTTTAAATTCGGATACATTCATAGAAACTTGATAGCCATCTTTGTTGATTTTACCCAATTCCTCTTGTACCATACGATTCATGTGATTCCAGGGAGCCACTCGATAAGTGCTGGCAAATGGATATTCAAAGAATGGTGAAGATGGCATAGCCAAGCGTCTCAAATCTTCTGCCATACGCCATAGAATTGGTAGAGTACGCATTTTCGTTTATATTTGTTGTATAAATTTGTTCACTGGGTTATGAAAAACTTTTCTTTAGCGTGTATTTGCTAATTGCACGATTTGTTTAGTACTTGGATTTGTTATCTACTGATAACAGAGTGTCGTTGGGCATTCCTATTTATACCATAACAAAGTCAGAGTCAGTTAGCTGTGGGTATATTCTCTTAATAAATCCATTGAATACGAGAATGTTCTCGTTATTTGTTGTATTTTTACTTTTAAGAGTATTTTAGTTTTTTGAGAGTATAAATTGTATTTGTGCAATACATATTTGCTATCTCATAGAATTGTTTTTAATATGAACAAGGGCAAATAGTATTTGTTGTTAATGTACAAGTTCAGTTTTTAATGGTTCATTGGCCGAACTTTCAGGAAAGTTGTAGAATATTTGAGTGTGATGAAATGTTTTGGGTGTTCTTAGTAATGTGTAATTGCAGCAATTGTGTAGAAAGTGATATTGTAGAAATATGCAAATGATTTATCTTTGATTCATAATCATTGATGAAAAATTATTTTTAAAATTTTATATGAAACACAAAAAAAATGCTGAATAACACAGGCTAACTAAATTTGCAAAAAGTCAAAACCATACTTTTCTGAATCCGAATCTGGTCTCATCACAACATGTTTTCCAAATATTATGTTACAAAGATGAAAAACACCGGTTTTTGTCATATTTAAGACGTAAAGTCTAATCTGGCGACTTTTAAATAAAGGTTAAACCGAAACAGCTGATTTTCACCAAAACATCTTATTTTCACAAAAGAACTAATTTTCACCAAAAGCCGATTTTCACTAAAACAGTTTATTTTTACCAAAAACAGCTAATTTTCAATAAAACAGCTGTTTTCACTAAAAAAGCTGTTTTCACTAAACAGCTGATTTTCACTAAACAGCTGATTTTCACTAAAACAGCTGGTTTTTTTTAACCAAATCAGCTGATTTTTAATAAAACAGCTGATTTTCATAAACAGAGATGAAAAACACCGGTTTTTGTCATATTTAAGACGTAAAGTCTAATCTGGCGACTTTTAAATAAAGGTTAAACCGAAACAACTGATTTTCACCAAAACATCTTATTTTCACAATAGAACTAATTTTCACCAAAAGCCGATTTTCACTAAAACAGTTTATTTTTACCAAAAACTGCTAATTTTCAATAAAACAGCTGTTTTCACTAAAAAGGCTGTTTTCACTAAACAGCTGATTTTCACTAAAACAGCTGGTTTTTTTAACCAAATCAGCTGATTTTTAATAAAACAGCTGATTTTCATAAACAGCTGATTTTTACTGCCGAATCAGCTGATTTTCACTAAAGCAACTGTTTTCACTAAACAGCTGATTTTTACTAAAACAGCTGATGTTCACTAAAACAGCTGATTTTCACTAAACAGCTGATTTTTCACTAAACAGCTGATTTTTCACTGAACAGTTGATATTATAAAACAGCTGAAAACAGTTCAAAAAGGTTTTAATAAAACAGCTGTTGTTTTTTATCAAATCACTAAACAGCTGATTTTCAGTAAAACAGTTGATTTTCACTAAAACAACTAATATTTACTAAACAGCTGATTTTGAATATGATAATTTTAGGTAATAAAAGAAAAAGGTATAACGTAGGTTAAAACTTCCATTTTAAAGGCGAATCGATTATAGGGTGAAGTCATTAAATTTGCTATAAACATATGTATTTTGATAGCGTCTGTTATGAGAGAGAATTGATTTTATTTGTAGTTTCATAACTTCGTAGTAAACTATTATGAACAAGCTAACTTAACCTTATTAGATGCGCCATGTTAATAAATAAATATTAAATAACTTTCGAAAAAGATATCACGAAAACCTGATGAAGAAATTCAGAAAACACAACCGGATTCATTAGAATGAAGAAATACAGGGGACATAAACGGATTTAGCCCAGTTTGGTCTCAGGGTTCTTCAAAATTTGTTGTCCTGTGAAATCAAAACTTTAGGACTTACAAACGATTTAATTAGAAAACCTTTTATAAATTAATTTCGAAACTTCAGAGCCATGTCGGCATAATATAAAAAAAAATTTTCGTGACATCTTTAACATTTGAAATTTCCAGAATAAACAAATCACAACTCTCATTCATATAGGATATAAACAATTGTGTTTATCAGTATTTTTTAAAAATAAACCAAATTTTTATACTTATCTGCGCAAATTAGCCATTAAATGTAAATTTTTTATATCATATATTTTTTTATTATAGAATTAAAAAACAAATTGTATATTATTCGTAACAATAAAAGTCTAAAAACCATCAATAATTTTGAAATTTCCAGAACAAAAGGAATGCATACAAAAACACACAATTCTCCTTCATATACCTAGGATATGAATGAAATCTCTATTCAAGTTCTTCAAAGTTACGGTCCCCGTACTACAAACATATGTATGTATGAATGTATTTCTCTATTCCTCTTGATTGTCATGTTGAGATAGGTTAGTTCATTATACTTAGTACTTGTTTATAAAAATATACTCGTAAAAAATAAATTTCACAAATATCGAACAAAATTACTCACGCTTTTATTTTGTTGTTCCAGAAACATTTAATAGATTCTGTCTGGCACAGTGAGAAAATAAAAACAAATAATTAATGTGTGTAGCCAGGCATGGGAAATTAAGTACTTTAGTACATTTTTTAATACCGCAGTACCCTCTCGACATTTTCAGTAAATTTTCTTAATTGTAAACTGTCTATAGTCTAGTCTATATTCTAGTATATAGTCAAGTCTATAGTCTAGTCTATAGTCTAATCTATAGTCTAATCTATAGTCTAATTTATAGTCTAATCTATAGTCTAATCTATAGTCTAATCTATAGTCTAATCTATAGTCTAGTCTATAGTCTAGTCTATAGTCTAGTCTATAGTCTAGTCTATAGTCTAGTCTATAGTCTAGTCTATAGTCTAGTCTATAGTCTAGTCTATAGTCTAGTCTATAGTCTAGTCTATAGTCTAGTCTATAGTCTAGTCTATAGTCTAGTCTATAGTCTAGTCTATAGTCTATATCTAGTCTAGTCTAGTCTATAGTCTAGTCTATAGTCTAGTCTATAGTCTAGTCTATAGTCTAGTCTATAGTCTAGTCTATAGTCTAGTCTATAGTCTAGTCTATAGTCTAGTCTATAGTCTAGTCTATAGTCTAGTCTATAGTCTAGTCTATAGTCTAGTCTATAGTGTAGTCTATAGTCTAGTCTATAGTCTAGTCTATAGTCTAGTCTATAGTCTAGTCTATAGTCTAGTCTATAGTCTAGTCTATAGTCTAGTCTATAGTCTAGTCTATAGTCTAGTCTATAGTCTAGTATATAGTCTAGTCTATAGTCTAGTCTATAGTCTAGTCTATAGTCTAGTCTATAGTCTAGTCTATAGTCTAGTCTATAGTCTAGTCTATAGTCTAGTCTATAGTCTAGTCTATAGTCTAGTCTATAGTCTAGTCTATAGTCTAGTCTATAGTCTAGTCTATAGTCTAGTCTATAGTCTAGTCTATAGTCTAGTCTATAGTCTAGTCTATAGTCTAGTCTATAGTCTAGTCTATAGTCTAGTCTATAGTCTAGTCTATAGTCTAGTCTATAGTCTAGTCTATAGTCTAGTCTATAGTCTAGTCTATAGTCTAGTCTATAGTCTAGTCTATAGTCTAGTCTATAGTCTAGTCTATAGCCTAGTCTATAGTCTAGTCTATAGTCTAGTCTATAGTCTAGTCTATAGTCTAGTCTATAGTCTAGTCTATAGTCTAGTCTATAGTCTAGTATATAGTCTAGTCTATAGTATAGTCTATAGTGTAGTCTATAGTCTAGTCTATAGTCTAGTCTATAGTGTAGTCTATAGTCTAGTCTATAGTCTGGTCTATAGTCTAGTCTATAGTCTAGTCTATAGTCTAGTCTATAGTCTAGTCTATAGTCTAGTCTATAGTCTAGTCTATAGTCTAGTCTATAGTCTAGTCTATAGTCTAGTCTATAGTCTAGTCTATAGTCTAGTCTATAGTCTAGTCTATAGTCTAGTCTATAGTCTAGTCTATAGTCTAGTCTATAGTCTAGTCTATAGTCTAGTCTATAGTCTAGTCTATAGTCTAGTCTATAGTCTAGTCTATAGTCTAGTCTAGTCTATAGTCTAGTCTAGTCTATAGTCTAGTCTATAGTCTAGTCTATAGTCTAGTCTATAGTCTAGTCTATAGTCTAGTCTATAGTCTAGTCTATAGTCTAGTCTATAGTCTAGTCTATAGTCTAGTCTGTAGTCTAGTCTATAGTCTAGTCTATAGTCTAGTCTATAGTCTAGTCTATAGTCTAGTCTATAGTCTAGTCTATAGTCTAGTCTATAGTCTAGTCTATAGTCTAGTCTATAGTCTAGTCTAGTCTATAGTCTAGTCTATAGTCTAGTCTATAGTCTAGTCTATAGTCTAGTCTATAGTCTAGCTTATAGTCTAGTCTATAGTCTAGTCTATAGTCTAGCCTATAGCCTAGTCTATGGTGTAGTCTAAAGTCTAGTCTATAGTTTCGTTTATAGTCTTGTCTTTAGTGTAGTCCAGTCTATAGTTTGGTCAATAGTCTAGTCTATAATCTGGTTTAAGGTCTCGTCTATAGTCTGGTTTAATGTCAGGTCTATAGTCTAGCAGAGAATTAGTTTAGTATTTTAAAACCCAAAAAAGTATTCATCTTGTTTCAAAATTTCAATTTTCCATGCTGACGCTAGTACTAGTCTACGCTAGTCTAGTCTAGTAGTCCTAGTCTATAGTCTAGTCTATAGTCTAGTCTATAGTCTAGCTATCTATTATAGTCTAGTCCTATAGTCTAGTCTATAGTCTAGTCTATAGTCTAGTCTATAGTCTAGTCTATAGTCTAAGTCTATAGTCTAGTCTATAGTCTAGTCTATAGTCTACTAGTCTATAGTCTAGTCTATAGTCTAGTCTATAGTCTAGTCTATAGTCTAGTCTATAGTCTAGTCTATAGTCTAGTCTATAGTCTAGTCTATAGTCTAGTCTATAGTCTAGTCTATAGTCTAGTCTATAGTCTAGTCTATAGTCTAGTCTATAGTCTAGTCTATAGTCTAGTCTATAGTCTAGTCTATAGTCTAGTCTATAGTCTATAGTCTAGTCTATAGTCTAGTCTATAGTCTAGTCTATAGTATAGTCTATAGTCTAGTCTATAGTCTAGTCTATAGTCTAGTCTATAGTATAGTCTATAGTCTAGTCTATAGTCTAGTCTATAGTATAGTCTATAGTCTAGTCTATAGTCTAGTCTATAGTCTAGTCTATAGTCTAGTATATAGTCTAGTCTATAGTCTAGCCTATAGTCTAGTCTATAGTCTAGTCTATAGTCTAGTCTATAGTCTAGTCTATAGTCTAGTCTATAGTCTAGTCTATAGGTCTAGTCTATAGTCTAGTCTATAGTCTAGTTTATAGTCTAGGTCTATAGTCTAGTCTATAGTCTAGTCTATAGTCTAGTCTATAGCCTAGTCTATGGTGTAGTCTAAAGTCTAGTCTATAGTTTCGTTTATAGTCTTGTCTTTAGTGTAGTCCAGTCTATAGTTTGGTCAATAGTCTAGTCTATAATCTGGTTTAAGGTCTCGTCTATAGTCTGGTTTAATGTCAGGTCTATAGTCTAGCAGAGAATTAGTTTAGTATTTTAAAACCCAAAAAAGTACTCATTCTTATTTCAAAATTTCAATTTTCCATGCCTGACGCTAACTATATTTTATTTTTGTTTACTAATTAGATACGTATGAAACTTTAATAATTAAAGAGATAGTGTGAGAGGCATTTTAGAGATACAAAATACACACATACATGTTAAGAAAAGAGAATAAAACTAATAAGAGTATATTTTACTTTATTCGACTTTGTTGATAAAATGAAAAGTTATAAACCATCCAAACCCACTAAATGATAACGTGCACCTATTGTAGAAAACTGTCCATATATCAGAGTTTAAAAAATGTTCTTTCGATCATTAAAAATAATAAATTAAAATGCTCATATCATTTTTTTATTGTAATTGCTCTTAATTTAATAATTGATTAAATCATAGGTATTTAAAATTTCATCTATTACATATTTTTAACGTTTCTGGTTCATTCTTCGTTAGATGATTGCTATATTCCAAAAATTCAAGCTTTATTGTAATCCTTCTCTTTTAGACCATTCCAACCATGATCCTAAATAGGGTTTAGCTCTGAAAATTAAATTTTAATGAAATTTTGTTAGAATTTTTTTTGTAATATTTATTTACATTATTTATATAGTTATTTTTTATTGGATCCTTTGGTTAGAATTGTGTCTGTTGACCAGTCTATGGGCTAGCCCATGAATTATTCTTATGACTTGACTACACAAATTTCTATAGCTTTATCTACAAACTGTCTATAGTCATGTCTTCAGGCAAGAATATAGTCTAGTCCATGGACTATTCTGTTGACTAGTCTATAGACTTCTGACTTGTTTACGGACTAGTCTATTGTCTAGTCTAAACTATGAATTATGCAATTGATTGGTCCAATCCTTAGGTCTACTGATTTGTATACAGATTAGTATATTCAGTTTACTATTGATTAGTATATAGACTGGGTTTTAATAGATTAAAATTAATTTTCTAAAAGCCTCAGATGTCTTATGAAACTAAATAAATAGGTTCCCAAAGGATCTCTAGATGTAAAACCGAAAAAACCCACTGAATCGTCTATTTCTGTTTCACTATCAGTATTGCACAGATTAACTTCTGGATAAAAAGTTATTGAGAATTTGGAATTATCTGCCCATATTGGTCCCCATTATATTATGAACTTTTAAATTTATAGCTTACCTTTGCCAACCATTCTTTTAGCCAAATCGGCACCCATTTGAGCATATTGACCGCCTAGACAAGTAAATATGACAACAGCATCTTTGGGTGGTTTTTCAGCACCATATTTTGAAGCAAATTCACCATCATCCATCATTAAAGCCTCCTCCAATTCGGTGACTAAAATGTAATTATTTATTTCGCTTATAAACTAAACCTATTAAGTTCACACCTTTCAAATATTTAAAGAAAATAACGTGACCACTTTAACTTTATATTTATTTACAAAAAATATATCTTTAGAATAAATCACTTTAGAATGTCTTCATTATTTGTTTCGACATTATTTGAAATTATAAGAATCATGCAAGATCAAAGAAACATGAGAGTTAATTATTTTTCGTCAAATATTTACAGGTGTGAACATACCTTAAAACTACTACTACTACTTACATGGTATATTAATACTGCCGGGTATAGAACCATCCTTTTCTACCAGCTCCTTACTTCTCACTTCAATTAAGAATTTTTCAGGATGATTTGGTATATCCTTTACTTCCTCATACGTAGCAAAATCCTCATTTTCATTGCCGGCTATAGCGATTTGTAAAACAGCACAAATCACCAGGCAACCAATTAAAAATGATCGCATTTTTAAATAAAATAGTATTCCAAATATTCTCGTGTTGCCTCCAACAATCCGTGTTTACAATCTGTGCTGATCTTTTCATTTGAAATCTATTTTATATAAAATTTATTTCAAGTTGCATTAACATCGCTTTAATTTACTGCCCTTCGCCGAAAGGGAAAAGGTGTTTCATGACAAAATTAAAATCATGTAATTTGAAAGCTATTGAATTTTTAAATCGCCTAAATTAAGATTAAATACACACACTTATGTATATATTTACCGGTACAGTTGAAATTGCGATATTTATATAAAAAAAATTTAAACAAAAAATCAAATTACAGATCTGTTCATGAGTATTCTAGTGCAAATTGTTTTATTTGCAAAATTAATCGTTATCACGAGAGCGATATTTTTTATCGGTACAGGTTGTTTAAAATTATTTAGTTCTGATGGTTCCAAAGCTGTAATTATTTTTGAAACCTTATAATAATTTCCACTGACAGTCACAATTTGGCTCACACTTATGACTCAAATTGTTTGGATAGATCATACTTAACCATTTATAAAATATATGTTTACTCACTTGTTTGATTTCGGATTCAACCACGAGCCCATCTCAGATAAAAACAACAATTTGTGTGTAGTTATATGGAACATTATTAACATTAATAATTCTCACTATTGAATTAATACTTAACGAAATTGCGACGACTATTTCAATTAACAAAAGGGACTGATTAATATGAATAAGACAATAATAGCCAATTTGTAAATTTTCAGGGTCAAACTTTTAATAAATTTGAAACGATTTATAAATATTTAATTAATTAAATATCATTTAATACTTTACTCTATACTACTGTTCAAATAAAACCGGAATTAACACAAACGTTGCCGAATTAAACACAAATGTGATTCGAAAAAGTCTGTGATTGATCTATCTGTATCTACTAGCTATCTTCATCTATCTTTCTATCTATCTATCTATCTATCTATCTATCTATCTATCTATCTATCTATCTATCTCTATCTATCTATCTATCTATCTATCTATCTATCTATCTATCTATCTATCTATCTATCTATCTATCTATCTATCTATCTATCTATCTATCTATCTATCTATCTATCTATCTATCTATCTATCTATCTATCTATCTATCTATCTATCTATCTATCTATCTATCTATCTATCTATCTATCTATCTCTATCTATCTATATCTATCTATCTATCTATCTATCTATCTATCTAGCTATCTATCTATCTATCTATCTATCTATCTATCTATCTATCTATCTATCTATCTATCTATCTATCTATCTATCTATCTATCTATCTATCTATCTATCTATCTATCTATCTCTATCTATCTATCTATCTATCTATCTATCTATCATCTATCTATCTATCTATCTATCTATCTTATCTATCTATCTATCTATCTATCTATCTATCCATCTATCTGTCTATCTATCTATCTATCTATCTATCTATCTATCTATCTATCTATCTATCTATCTATCTATCTATCTATCTATCTATCATCTATCTATCTATCTATCTATCTATCTATCTATCTATCTATCTATCTATCCATTTATCTATCTATCTATCTATCTATCTATCTATCTATCTATCTATCTACTATCTATCTATCTCTCTATCTATCTATCTATCTATCTATCTATCTATCTATCTATCTATCCATTTATCTATCTATCTATCTATCTATCTATCTATCTATCTATCTATCTATCTATCTATCTATCTATCTATCTATCTATCTATCTATCTATCTATCTATCTATCTATCTATCTATCTATATCTATCTATCTATCTATCTATCTATCTATCTATCTATCTATCTATCTATCTATCTATCTATCTCTATCTATTTATCTATCTATCTATCTATATATCTATCTATCTATCTATCTATCTATCTATCTATCTATCTATCTATCTATCTATCTATCTATCTATCTATCTATCTATCTATCTATCTATCATCTATCTATTTA
>NW_023997199.1:0-25235 GCF_015586225.1 Lucilia sericata | reverse complement strand
ATAGACGATGACAGACTATAGACTAGACTATAGACTAGACTATAGACTAGACTATAGACTAGACTATAGACTAGACTATAGACTAGACTATAGACTAGACTATAGACTAGACTATAGACTAGACTATAGACTAGATCACAGACTAGTCCATAAAGTAGTAAATAGACTGGGCCAAAGAATAGACTTGTCTATAGAACAGATCTTATACTAGAACATATGCTAGTCCATATACTAATCCATAGACTAGTCAGAAGAATAATCTATAGACTAGTCCGTAGACTTATCTACAGACTAGTCCATAGACTATGTAATCTACTACTCCATATAAAAACCATGGACTAATAAAGTATAGTCAAAAGACTAGTTAATAGTCTGGTACATACTAGTCTAGTTCAGGATAGTCCATGTACTAGTCAATCGACTAGACCATAAAGTAGTCAATAAACTAGTTGATAGACTAGTCAATATACCAGTCCTTGACAAGTCCATAAACTAGTCCAAAGAATAGGCAATATACTAGTTGATTTATTGATCCATAAACTAGTACATAGACTAATCCATAGACTAGTACATAGAATAACCCATAGACTAGTTTATAAAGTGTCCTATATACTAGTCCATGGACTAGGCAATAGAAAAGTCAATAAACAATAAAGTAGTAAATTTTAACCCACCACCACTAGTAGTGAAGTATGGCTGAAGTGGTCAATTTTTAACAGTCGCCGCGAACTACAGGGTTTAGTTGTGTAAAAAAGTGCATGTATTTTATTATTATTGTTGTAGTCGTTGGCGTTACAATACTGTTCAAGAAATCTAAATTAAGATGGGTTCATTCATGGTTCTGTTTGTATTCGTGACTACGTCGACGACGACGAGTATATTGTTGAGGCATCCATTAATGGGGGATGTGCTATTAAATGTTATTGCCATTATGGTTGTTGTTCTGTTGTTGTTATTGTTTTTTTGGACAGTTGTGGGGTTAAAAACATATTAACCTTTTGTAGGATTTTGACCTTTTTTTCAGTCTACTCTTACGTATTTATACTTAAATGTGGATGTAACAGCAGAAAATTCCCAAAATTATTATTTGACAATTCCATTTTTAGTATTTTATTTTTTTTGTTTTTTTTTTTTTTTATAATTTCGCCAAAAGGTTTTTGAACTGACAATATTTTACGTTTTAATAGAGGATTGTGAAATTAATTTAATTAATACTCTGCTGCTGCTGTTGTTGTTGGTACTGTTTGCCACTTGCCAGGGGCATTGCTGTTGTTGTCAAGTTATTATTGTTTATAAAGTAAATTACCTAATTATTAATAAAAAATTTACAAAAAATATATAGTCTCCAAACTCTTATAAACCAACGACGACACATGTGTAAAAGGTCTGTTTGTCCAATTCTCTGTCATATTTTATTATTATTTATTATTTGCACTGGTATTTTTGTTTTTGCTTTTTTTTGTAGTTACAATCAAATTGTGTAATAAAAATGCAATTATTTGTTTAATAGCAACAATAACAACAAAATCTCTTTAGAAAATTAAACGAAAATACAGCAACAACAACGTAAAACAGAAAAAAAAAACAATAAACATTCACTCCCAAGGTTCTGTATACAAAGTGTTTTTTTTTGTACAGGAGGCCAATGACACTTGCATTTAAACCTAGGACAACTTGAAAAGATTACACACAAAGGAAAAACAAAACTCATCGTCGGATTTTTATTTTTGGGGGTGGGACATCATGTTTCGGATTTTTTTTAATATTTTCTCTTACATATTCAACGGAAAAAAATGATTTATTAGCCAGAATTTTTTAAAGGCAAAAATTTTGGAAGATCATTAACCTTATTATGAACGTAAACAAGGTTCAACATTATTTTATATTTTGAAATGAACTGACAACATTTGACATTTTCATTGGAATTCTAGGGAGAAACAAAATTTGTAGATTTTTTTTTTATAAATTTTAAAGTAATAAACTTGCGGAAAATGTGTTTGTATTTCTAGTAGCATTTTATTAAAAGTTCTTTGCTCTTTAGAAATGAACTCGGGGTTGAATTTACACAATTTGCTAACGGCTGCCCAGCTGTTTAAAGAATTTGCGTAAATAAATATTTGAGCAGACAAGTGAATGTCAGTTAAATTCCAATATTTAAAGCTATGAGGGTTTAAAATTTAAACTTTGAAATTTTATAATTTTTAAATATAAAAGCGGAAGTAATGTACTGTAACTTGGGAAAATATGATGATAGATAAAAATTTCCTTAAGCCAGAACTGAAGAACTGAACTAGCACTGAACTTGAACTGAACTAGAACTGAACTAGAACTGAACTAGAACTGAACTAGAACTGAACTAGAACTGAACTAGAACTGAACTAGAACTGAACTAGAACTGAACTAGAACTGAACTAGAACTGAACTAGAACTGAACTAGAACTGAACTAGAACTGAACTAGAACTGAACTAGAACTGAACTAGAACTGAACTAGAACTGAACTAGAACTGAACTAGAACTGAACTAGAACTGAACTAGAACTGAACTAGAACTGAACTAGAACTGAACTAGACCTGAAGTAGAACTGAACTAGAACTAGAACTGAACTAGAACTGAACTAGAACTGAACTAGACCTGAAACTAGAACTGAACTAGAACTGAACTAGAACTGAAACTAGAACTGAACTAGAACTGAACTAGAACTGAACTAGAACTGACTAAACTGAACTAGAACTGAACTAGAACTGAACTAGAACTGAACTAGAACTGAACTAGAACTGAACTAGAACTGAACTAGAACTGAACTAGAACTGAACTAGAACTGAACTAGAACTGAACTAGAACTGAACTAGAACTGAACTAGAACTGAACTAGAACTGAACTAGAACTGAACTAGAACTGAACTAGAACTGAACTAGAATGAACTAGAAACTAGAACTGAACTAGAACTGAACTAGAACTGAACTAGAACTGAACTAGAACTGAACTAGAACTGAACTACAACTGAACTAGAACTGAACTAGAACTGAACTAGAACTGAACTAGAACTGAACTAGAACTAGAACTGAATTAGTTGTTACAAGACCGATCAATATCAACCTTCTTCTGGATCAATAACTAAATCAAGGAAAGCATAATTTGGTTTTTTCCCACTTTAAAATTTCAAAGTCGATTAAGTCGTACTACAGGTAAAAATTTTCGATACATATTACTTTTAGACCAAAACAAACTAGACCAAACAAACCAAAATTCCGAGGCAACAGTTGTATGGGGGATACAACTGTTCCCTCGGAATTTTGGTTAGTTCTAACTAGTGTAAAATGAGGATATATGTGACATCAGGTCTAAAGAAATACTTCTAGGTCAACATCGGGCTCTTTGTGCTCTACTTTAGCAAAGTCTCTAGTGGAAATCGAAGCCACGACCATCACACAAATTAGACCCTGGTCCACACTCAAGAGCGGCCACAGAAAACATTTATCTTAGAAAAATTTATGAGGATCAGTCTATATTAGATCCTCCTTCAGAAAATCAGATATGATTTAGTTTAAGAATAAAATTGCTGTAACAAACTCTAGAGTTTTGATCATAATTTAAACAAGACTCTTCCAAAAATCAATTTTAATGTTAGAGACTTCGAGTTAATAACGATTTTGTAATAGACTTCAATACCAGGACCGTCAGAATTGCTCTTTCTCAATGCAGGTGTAGTATGTCATATCCGACTATATATTTATTACATGGATATAGATTCAAGATTGGAAGAATCTTATCCGGAAATAAATAAAGTCTAATGTCTATTGAGCGATTACTGGTGCATGCAAACAAGGTACTAAGCAGAGACTGATATTAATTTACAAACTGAACCGACTTACAGAAAGGCGAAAATATAGTTAGTTTTTATGAGGATTCTAAAATATTTAGGTTATGCAGGGATTTCCAAAATATTTAGGGTCTTGCAGTGACTGTCCATACATTAGAACGTTTAAAAAATCCTTAAGAAGACAACAGAACAATAACTTGTTTTATCATATGATGTTTTCTAAATAATTTTGGGTCGAGTGATGTTTCATCAAAAACTGGGCTTACAATTCGAAATTCTTCCTTTTGCTTTAAATGTTAATTAATTAAACAATTAGGGCAAGGTTAGCTTTTAAAGCAAATCTTTAGTTGAGCAATTATGACCCATGAATACGTTCTAAGGGTTAATTATTAATTTACACAATTTAAATTGATTTAAATCAAAAACGGGAAGATTAATCATGAATTGATTTATTAGCCCTCTAAAATTCATTTCCCTAATGATATTTAAAACAAAAAGAAAACATTCCTATACTACGCCTTAGACTTTCAAATCTCCTAACGATCTAGTACCTACTTAAAGATCGTTCTGATCTAAAAACTAATATTTCAAAAAGACATTTCATATTACAAGGGAAAGTTCATCTCAACTTAATTGCTAACAGATGTCGCATTTGAACTCAAATGCAGACAGATTTTAATCTCTACATGTGTCTAAGGCATGAAGGCCATTCGCAATTAGTCTATGTACGTTTACACACGACGATTAATAGTGAATATAAACTGGAAAAAAATACTAAAAGCCAATAAAAAATATACATATATGTATATCACCAGTATATTAATTAAAATTCTAAAAAAAAAATGTGAAAAAAATTTGTATTGTAATGTAATGCAATGAAATGTAATATAAATTTCATTTGATTTTATTTAAATCAATTAATCATACGTAGTAAGTTGGAAGAAAAAACGTCTTATCAAACCAGGAAGTGATTTTTTTTTGAACGATTATCATCAATATTACAATGTATGTCAGCAATATGCAGGTTTTTAACAAACGACAGACAGACAGACAAACAGACATACTGCAGGCAAGGCACCTTAATTAAAGAATATTCATACAAATTTATATGGAAATTCTAGAATTAATTATGCCAAAGACTGACATTAAAACATACTTATGTAAAAGCTTAGTTTGTATAATTAATTATGTAATTTTAAATTTATAACTAATAGGATATATTAGCTAATGTGAACACAGCTTTTTTTTAATTAAAAAAAACCTTTGCTAAATTTATTACATTTTATATAAAACTTCCTTCCTGCTTTTTAGAATTTTTTAATTTAATTTATTTGCAATTTTCAACTCCAAGAATATAAAAAATGAAATTGTTTACGGAAAACCTCAACTCTTGTTACCACAAATTAGTAATTTTTTTTGTTAAATTGTATTAACTTTATATAAAGGTCACACATTTGATGGTCAATACACATTTGAGGGTTAAGACCTTCATTTATCCTCTAACTATTATTCACAACATTTTACAAATATTTTACAAGCATAGATTTTCAAATGTATGAATCACAGTGATGAAATGATAATATGTTTATTTTATTATTGTTTTTTTTTTTTTTCTGGTTATATTGTTGTAAAGATTAAAACTAAAATTATTGACAAACAGACATCGGACAGCCAATAAAAATCTTTGATTCACTATGAGTTTTTTTAGAGAACAGACTTAAGTTTAATGGTGTCGTATGTTTAAAAGTGAATCATCTTAGTGGAGGTAGTCAAGTCAGGACGTTGTTATTCAAGAAATTTGCCACAAAAATGTCAACTTTAAAGTTGTCTTAATAGTTAAAGCCATCACTGTTGAGGTTATTGAATATTCACAGACCCAGACATAGACAAGACAGGGTTCTTTTCGCTTTAATGTTTATTGTCCGTCTGTCTGTCTGTGTTTGTATGTTTTGCCCCTTTTGCCATTTTTATTTCTTTGCAAATTCTCCTTTTAGTTTATTCTCTCTGGGTATTTTATAGTTTTCTTAGTATTTCTGCTTAATTTGTGTTTAAAAGAAACTGAAAACTTCCAAAATGAAATAAAATTGTAAGAGAGGAGAAAGAAAAAATAAGAAATAGAAATAATAAAAAAGCTTTAACAAATAACAACCAGAAGTTGTATTCAGCTCATAGTACAAAATTGTATGACACACAGTGCATTAGTGTAACCCAATAAACATTGAGGAAGGTTGTTTGTATTAAGTAAAAAACACTAATTAAAAACTATTTATTTAGAAAGTCTGAAGTTTGTTAAAAAACAGGAATCAAATAGAATATTCTGGGTACAAATATCCTAGTCTATAGTCTAGTCTATAGTCTAGTCTATAGTCTAGTCATAGGTCTAGTCTATAGTCTAGTCTATAGTCAGTCTATAGTCTAGTCTATCTAGTCATTGTCCTAGTCCTATGTCCTAGTCTATAGTCTAGTCTATAGTCTAGTCTATCGTCTAGTCTATAGTCTAGTCTATAGTCTAGTCGATAGTCTAGTCTATAGTCTTAGTCTATAGTCTAGTCTATAGTCTAGTCTATAGTCGAGTCTATATGTCTAGTCTATAGTCCTAGTCTATAGTCCTAGTCTATAGGTCCTAGTCGATAGTCTAGTCTAGAGTCTAGTCTATAGTCTAGTCTATAGTCTAGTCTATAGTCCTAGTCTATAGTCTAGTCTATAGTCTAGTCTATAGTCTAGTCTATAGTCTAGTCTATGTCTAGCTATCGTCCTAGTCTATAGTCTAGTCTATAGTCTAGTCTATAGTCTAGTCTATAGTCTAGTCTATAGTCTAGGTCTATAGTCTAGTCGAATAGTTCTAGGTCTAGTATAGTCTAGTCTATAGTCTAGTCTATAGTCTAGTCTATAGTCTAGTCTATAGTCTAGTCTATAGTCTAGTCTATAGTCTAGTCTATATAGTCTTAGTCTAGTCTAGTCTATAGTCTAGTCTATAGTCTAGTCTATAGTCTAGTCTATAGTCTAGTCTATAGTCTAGTCTATAGTCTAGTCTATAGTCTATTCTATACTCTAGTCTTTAGTCTAGTCTATAGTCTAGTCTATAGTCTAGTCTATAGTCTAGTCTATAGTCTAGTCTATAGTCTAGTCTTTAGTCTAGTCTATAGTCTAGTCTATAGTCTAGTCTATAGTCTAGTCTATAGTCTAGTCTATAGTCTAGTCTATTCTAGTCTAGTCTATAGTCTAGTCTATAGTCTAGTCTATAGTCTAGTCTATAGTCTAGTCTATAGTCTAGTCTATAGTCTAGTCTATAGTCTAGTCTATAGTCTAGTCTATAGTCTAGTCTATAGTCTAGTCTATAGTCAAGTCTTTAGTCTTGTCTTTAGTCTAGTCTATAGTCTAGTCTATAGTCTAGTCTATAGTCTAGTCTATAGTCTAGTCTAGTCTAGTCTATAGTCTAGTCTATAGTCTACTCTACAGTCTAGTCTATAGTCTAGTCTACAGTCTAGTCTTTCGAACAAAATATTAACTTGTTCTCTTTTATTGCTTAAGAGGATAAACATGTTTAAAGCTTGCGGAAAATAGGGAAGTTGGATTTGTCCACTTAACCTCAATTTACCAGGTAATTTTAACCCTTAAGAGAGCTAAATCTCCCAAGGTTGTTATGGTTATATTAAAACACATTTGAAATTGTTTAAATAAAGATTTTAAATAATAGTTTCATAAAAAGTTAATAAACCTATTAAAATTTAACCCTTACCAAACACACAGCCTTAAACCTAGTTTAACTCTATAATGAACTTTATAAAAAAGATAAACAAACTATCAAATTATTTCTTTAAATAAATGCTCATAAATAAACTTGAAACATAACATAAACCAAAATATTAAACTCTTAACGGTCAGACACATTTAAATAATTTAAAATGTTTCATAAATAAATAAAAAATAAACAAAAGTTTATTGACAATAGTTTAAAAATAAAAACAAAACTACCGTTCAACAGTTAAATTCACATGCGGGTGAGGTTAACTTGAATTGAACTGAACTGTAATGAGTGTTTATGTAGGTTTGTTTGATTTAATTTGTTTTACAAGGTTTAATATTTAACTATACAGTTTTGTATTTATTTAATATTATTTTTAAGTGTGTATGTGTGTGAGCATTTATTTGTTTTATTATTATTTTTATTTATTTTTTAAAAAAAAAAGGTGCATTAACATTTATTTAAATTTGCCTTGAATTGATTTTCAATCAAATGTGAGTGAGTTCATAACGAAAGTTTACAAAAAGTTCATTCACTTGACAGGCGAATGAATAAACAGAAATATTTTTTTGTATTTTTTTCTGTATATTGGGTAGAGACGCGCAATATCTAATAAAAATCTATGTGTCCAAAGTGTTGTTGTTCGCTTTATTATTTTATATATTTATTTTTGCATTTTTTTGTTGTTATTTTTGTTGATTTTTCGTATGACTGTGTGTAAGAATAAAAAAAAGTGTGTATGTCTGCTATTATAAACTTACCAAGACATATAGAAAATATTGTAAAGTTACAGCTAGTGTCAGCTAATTAGTAATAGATGTAGATATTTCTATGTTTTTTTGTTTGGAAATATTTCTAAAGAAATGCAAGTTGATAGCAATATCAAACTCGAAATCGAATAAAACTGTTATATAGAAAAATTTTGTGAAAAAACTTATCAGCAAGTTGTTATACTTAAAATGTATAGAACAACTTTTATCAGCTAAACTGCTATACGAATAATTTTCTTTAAAAAAAACTGTTATACAGAAAATATTTGGCAAAAAAAAAACTTTTATCTCTTGAGTTTTATAGAAACAAAACTTACATAAAGTTTTTTTTCAAATAAAACTGTTATACGTGAGATTTTAATTTTCTTTAGATTAAAAAAAACTGTTATACAAAAACGTTTGCTTATAGAATCATTTTTGTACACAAAATCTTTTATCTACTAATTTTCTTTAGAAAAAACTTTTATACAAAACATTTTCTTGAGAAAAAAAATAGTTATACAGAAAATTTTCTTAAAAAAAACTGTTATACAGAAAATTTGTTTTTGGAAAAAACAGTTTTGTAGAAATTTTTTTGAATAAACTAATATCTTAAGAAGAAAAAGTATTATACGAATACGTTTCTTTAGAAAAACTGTTATACAGAACATTTTTTACACCAAAAAAAGCTGTTATACATAATATTTTCTTTGAGATAAAATGTTTTACAGAAAATTTTTTGTAAAAGCAAATTTTCTTAAGAAAAAAACTGTTATACGAATAATTTTCTTTAAAAAAACTGTTATACGGAAAAATTTTTAAGCAAAAAAAACTGTTATACATAAAATTTTCTTTGAGATAAACTGTTTTACAGAATATTTATTGTAAAAGCAAATTTTCTTAAGAAGAAAACTGTTATACGAATACTTTTCTTTAGAAAAACTGTTATACGGAACATATTTTACACAAAAAAACTGTTATACATAAAATTTTATTTGGAATAAACTGTTTTACATAACACTGATTTTATAAGCAAATTTTCTTAAGAAGAAAACTGTTATACTAATACTTTTCTTTAGAAAAGCTGTTATACGGAACATTTTTTACACAGAAACTGTTATACAGAAAATTTTCTTTGGATTTACCTGTTTAATAGAAAATGTTTTGTATAATCTGATTTCTTAAGAAAAAAAGCTGTTATACTAATAAGTTTCTTAAGAAAAACTGTTATACGGAACATATTTTACACAAAAAAACTGTTATACATAAAATTTTCTTTGGGATAAACTATTTTACAGAAAAGTTTTTGTATAAGCTAATTTTTTTAAGAATAAAACTGTTATACTAATAAGTTTCTTTTCAAAAACTGTTATACGGAACATTTTTGACACAAAAAAAAACTGTTATACATACAATTTTCTTTGTGATAAACCATTTTACAGAAAATTATTGGTATAACCTAATTTTCTTAAGAAAAAACTGTAATACGTTTACCTTTCCGTAGAAAAACTGTTATACGGAACATTTTTTTACACAAAAACTTTTATCTACTCATTTTCTTTAGAAAAAAACAAACAAAAACATAAAATTTTTCTTATTAAAAGAAGAAAAACAAGCTGTTATGCGAGTACTTTTCTTTAGAAAAAAAACTGTTATACAGATAATTTTTAATGTCAAACCTTTGATATTTTTAATTTCTTTAGAACAGGCTTTAACACATAAAACTTTATGCATAAAAAAACTGTTATACCGGCAATTTTTTTTATAGAAAAACTGTTATACAAAAAAATTTCACTAGAAAAATGTTTATTACTTATTTTTTTTTTCTGAAAAAAAAAAACTGTTATACGAATACTTTTCCTTAGAAATTGGTGCCAAAACTTTAATATTTTTATTTTCTTTAGAACAAGCTTTTATACACAAAACTTTCTTCAGAAAAGAACTGTTATACAGACATTTTTCTTTATAGAATTATTAGAAAACATTTTATTACTTAATTTCCTTTATAAAAAACTCTTATACGAATGTTATTCTTTATAAAAAAAACTGTTATACAGATAATTTTTGATGTCAAACCTTTAATACATTTATTTTCTTTAGAAAAAGCTTTTACACATAAAATTTTCTCTAGGAAAAAACTGTTATACAACAAATTTTTAATAGAAAAACTTTTATCACCAAATTTCCTTTAAAGCAACTGTTATACGGATACTTTTCTTTAAAGAAAACGTTATATGGGAAATTTTTAACCCAAAAACTTTTTTCTGATAATTTTCGTAAAAAACTGTTATACATAAAATTTTCTTTAAAAATAACTGTTATACAGAAAATGTCCTACGTAAAAGAACTGTTATACAGAAAAATTTTAATTTAATTTATTGTACTTAGAGCTCAAAAACTTTTTAGATCTTTTTTTTTGATATTTTTATATAGATTTTTCCAACTTCTTTCGACTTTTGGACCTTTTCCGAGTTATTTCGATTTTTAATTATAAAAAATATTCTTCATTTTTTGCTACAAGAGTTTAGATCTTTATTTGAGCAATATAATCTAGTTCGAGTTAAGGCGATAGTTCGTAAATCGAACCCAATTTTCAATGATTTTCAAACAGAACTAAAAAGCCCGCATTAAATGTCAAAGGTTAGGAGTAAAGCAAAAAGTTTAAAACATAATTGACCTAGGGCTATTTAGCTAACAACAGCTGTATGCTGTAAATACATACATAAAAACTTTTAACAAATGTTTATAATAAAATACATACAAACACATTTATATGCATGTAAATATACAAAATGTATATTAAGTGTGGGGGGTTTTCTTATTATTGTTGTTGTTGTTATTATTTTTGTATATAATTCTTTTAAATATTGCATATTTTCTGTTGTATTTTAAAGAAAAAAAAAATCGAAATAAATTGAAAATACAACAACAAGAATAATAATAATTCATATAGAAAAGCAAAAAAAAAAGTGTGTAAAAGAAGGGAAGAATGATGGTGGGTTGGATGGAGGGATGGTTGGTTGGTTGGTTGGTTGAATGGTTGGTTGTACTTACTTGTGTGGCATCTGAATACGGGGTACTTGAGTTCAAATTAACACGTTCTGAACCGAAAACAACATTTGATTGTTGCTGCTGCTGCTGTTGTTGTTGTTGATGTTGCATTTGTAATTGCTGCTGTTGATGTTGTTGTTGTTGCTGTTGCAATTGTTGTTCCATTTTATTTAAAATTTGTGTGGATTTGTTGTTGTTATGTTGATATAAATTTTGATTGATTATATTTGTGTTGTTGTTATTGTTGTTATTATTATTATTGCTGTTGTTGTTAAAATTTTTATTAAAATTTATAAAATTTAAATTATTTTCAAAATTTATATTGATTTTATCATCGACATTAAGCGTTTTTATTAAATTAGAGGAGGTTTTTATTAAATTGCTATTGCTGCTGTTGTTACTGTTACTGTTGCTAATGCTATTCGTACTAACACTACTGTTATTAGTTGTGTTACTAATGTTGCTGGTACTGCTGCTATTGCTTGTATTACTACTGTTACTGTTGCTGTTAATATTAAATATATTGTGATGGTTGTTGCTGTTGGTGTTACAAGTTTTATTATTACTACTACTGCCGCTGTTGCTGCTGCTATTGCTGTTCTTGCTGTTTTTGTTGTATTTAGTTTTTGTTGTTTTTATTGTACATATGTTACCACCAGCTGTAAGTTGGTTATGAGTAATATTTGTCGCAGTCGCTGCTAAAGTTTTTTTCAATTTTTTTGCTGCTGTAGTAGTAGTTGTTGTTGTTTTTGCTTTTATTAAATTTTCTTTATATTGTATTATTTCTTGTTGTTGCTGTTGTTGTAGCAATACTCCTTCATATGTATAAGAATTTCGTATTAATTCTTCTTCGTCTTCGTTTGCCTCTTCTTCTGCTGCTGTTAATATTATATCTTTAACATTAACTATTTCTTGCTGTTGTTGTTGCTGCTGCTGTTCTCTTATATTGTATTTATTTTCAAATTCTTCTTGTTCGTGTTCTTCGTCTTCTTCTATAATTTCATTAAAATTTTCTTCGATTAACTCCTCGATTAAAGATTGTTCCAAATCCGTGATCATATAGGGATTTATGGTAATTTCAGCCGTTGTTGTTGATGTTGCTACGGCTGTCACTGCTGCTGCTGTTGTTGTTGTCGTTATTGTTGTTATTGGTATCTCCACTAAATCTTCTACGTCTTCTTTAAAATCATTTAAACCAAATGATTCACAAATCATGTTCAATTTAATTTCTTTAACAAGTTTTCTTTAAAAATTTTGAAAAAATTTTTGCTTTTCTTGTTGTTGTTGTTGTGTTAATGTTGGTTTTAAGTCTCGTAGTTCAAAATTCATAATCACTCATTCAAAGACGTTGACAACACGTTGTTAAAAACTGATTTCGTTATTTTAAAAATTTTGTGTTTTTGACGATTTAGCAAAATAGTCTAGTGAGTGTGTAAGAAAACACCAACAACTGTTTTTATTTAAAAAAAAAGTCTCCTTGGCAGTGTTGTAGAGTATTGAAACTAAACGTTTTGGTTGTTGTTGTTGCTGTGGTAGTTGTATGTAAAAAAGTATGAGTAATTCATAAAAAAGATTAGTCAGACCCAGAGGAGTTTTTTTTTCGTGTTGTATGCTTTTTTTTCCTGGTTTAATGCAGTTAATTTGTTTTTGTTGTTGTTTTTATTCAGCTGATATATGAGTTTTTAGTTGTTGTATGTATACATATATTTATTGTTTTTGTTGTTTTTTATATATATATTTTTATAGCTAGATACAAAATGAGGTAGTTTTTTTTATAAATTTCTGTTAGATTTGAAAATGATTTTTATATAAAATTTCAAATCTACTGGTTTTGTAGTTTTATTTATTAATTTCTGCTATTCCTCCTGTTTTGCTTATAATGTTTTTATGGTTGTTATATTATTTATATGGTTTTTGTTGTAGTTTTTGTTTCTTTCTAAGCTCCCAAACGTCAACTGCACTTCAAAGTGAACACAAAACGATTTCAAGGTGAATCTATGTTACTATTTTTGTATTTTTTTTTTGTATTTATTTATTTATAATATTTTTTTTCTCTACTCAAATACTTTACTAATATTGTTGTTGTTATTGTTGCTTTATGTACTACCTGTACATTTGCAGTTTATATATGTATGTATATATTACCAAGTATATAGAAAAAAATAACGTTCATATGTATATATTTTGTTATTTATTTTATTTGAATAGGAAACTATTTTTTTTTATTTCTTTACACACGATTTTTTGTTGTTGTTGTTTTTAATTTCAATACTTTTTTTTTATTTGTAATTTATATTAAAGTCTCACGTTCTGGTTTGTTATTAAATAAATTAAATTATTAAACTCAATAATCGTTTTTTATTTCTTCTTATGAAATTTTTTTGTTAAAAAAAAACTTAACGTTTTTTTTCTGGTTTCTGTAATGTCACTTTTATTATTATTATTTTTGTCATAAATTATTGTTTTTTTAAATAAATTTAAACACGTTTCTAAGTTGTAGTAGCCAATAATAAATGTTTTATAAGCGTTTTATAAATAGCCACCAAAGTTAATGTTAATTTTTCTTTAGTTTTTTTTTTACGAAAAAAAAAGAAAACTTTAAGCAGGAAGTCTTTTTCAGTTTTCTTTAAAATTAGTTTTTTTATAAAATTGCTGCCAATTTGTTCTTGATGTTTTAAGTTTTTCCTAAAAAAATTAAAAAAAAATTATTTTTTTTTTAACAAAAAAAAAAAAAAAAATATTTGCCCCTAGACTGGTTATAAATTAAAAAAACTAAATTTTAAAAATTTTTTTATAAATTTATGTTTTCTTAATAATTCATCAGAGGTTTATAAATCAATTTTATTTTTCTAAAAAAAAACTTTTATAAATTAACTTTCATGTAAAAGTCCCTAATTAGGTTTTATAATCCAATAAGAGACTTTTCAGTTAAAGTTTGTTTTCAAAATATTATTATTTTTTTTTTTAATTTATAACGGTCTTAAGGCAAATAACGGAAATGTATGTGAATTTTTAGTTATAAGTAAATAACCTTCAACTTAGCGTTATATAGTTTATAAAAATTTCCCAATCCATTTGTCAAGTTTAAAAAAATAATTTTCTTTTAAATAGAACTATATCTGCTCTAGTTTAAAATTCATAAAAACACTTTGGCCACGCCCATTTAATAGATGAAAACATATTTATGAAGTCTATTAGGCCCTCTATGTTGGTAAAATTGAAATTATATACAGAAATTTTCAATTTCGAAACTTTTGTATTAAAAGTATTGAATTACTTAACGGCTTTCAAGTCCGGAACTACGGGCCATTCCATTGACTAATTGAATAGAAAAGTTTATGCACTAATTTAAAGAACAGTATAGTCTGATTAGGCTTTGACTTAGCGTACTGACTAAATTTTGAACTAGTTTATGGATAAACCTATGGACTTTACTGTGCGCAAGTCTGTGGACATATCTGTGGACTAATGTGTGGACAAGTCTGTGGACTAGTTTATAGACTAATCAATTCGACTAGTTTTCTGACTAATCTTTGAACTAATTTATTAGTTTTGACTACTCTATCGACTAGTCTGTGGACTAGTTAACTAATCTATGGACAAGTAAGTTGACTGGTTTTTGGACTAGTAATAGAGTAATCTTTGGACTGTGGTCTAGTTTTTGGACTAGTCTATAGTCTAACCTTAGGACTAGTCTAATGACTAATCTTTGCACTTGTATGTGAAATAATCAGTTAACTAGTCTATGGATTACACCTCTGTCTAATCTATTGACCAGTGTTTAGACTAGTCTGTCAAGAAGTCTATTGACTAGTCCAATCTCTAATGTATGGACTACTCTTTTCACAAATGTGCAGAAAAGTCTATTGACTAATATATTGAATAATCAATTTACTAGTCCATTAACTATTCTATGGAGTTATCTATTGTCTATGGATTATTCCCTAACTAATCTATGGAATAGTAAAAGGTTTAGAGGATAATATAGAAAATATACTTAATATATCTTGAGGGTACTGAGCTCTTTTTCGATGTCCAAAAGTACTTCCGTACAAAAATTTCAACTCAAAAGCGATCCCTTTTCATATATGTATGTATTTTGTTACTATAACATGGCCAAAATCCCCCGATAACTTATTGGTTGAGTTTGACATTATTAGGAAATTTTATAAAGTTCTTATATAGATATTGTTATACAAATATTCTGAATAAGAATATAGTTTTAGTAATATCTAATTCAAAACTTTTATTTCCTTAATTTTGAAAAAACTCGGAAAGACTTAGTTAGTGAGGGTTAAGCAGATATTTAGGTTCTAACGATTTGCATGGTACAAATTTTTAGACTAAAGTTTCTTTTAATATTAATAATTTGTTGCAGTATTTGTGGTTCTAAATAGTGGACTAGGGTCCCAATACTACATATAGCCTACACGATATTTATAATGACTTTCCGATCGTATTTAAGATTTCAAAGAAAGGACCTAATTCCTGTGTTTAATAACTTTTTCTTTGAATTTTTCTTAATAATGTTATAGGGATGGTTTATTGTGGGAATTTTGTAAGGAAAATAAACTTACACTAAACCATTAATATCTTTATGAATTTAGGGGTTATGGGTTTTTTACACAATTTTAAACTTTTTTTATAACACTAAGTTGAAGGCTATAACTATTTTTGTCTAAATGTTTCAAACGAATTTTGTTCAAAACTCTTACTTGTTTTGGAAATAAATCAATATTGTTATAAAATTTATTTAAAGTTATAAAATTTTTAAAGTTTTTTTTCAACTTTGTTTAATTAAACAATTTTAACACTTTTTTTATTTAGTTTTTTACCAAATTGTTTTTTAAAAGTTTTAAAGTTTTTAATAAATTTAGCACGAAAAGTTTTTATTCAATTTTATTTTAAATACTTTTATAATTTAGTTTTATACCTTTTTATTGAAACAAATATTTCTTGCAGTGTATTTATTTGGTAATTGTTGTTTTTTTTTTCTTATAATGTTGTTGCTGTAGTAGTAGTAGTTTGTTGGCTTTTGTATGCTTTGTATATTACATATGATTACCAAATTATTTAATTTTATTTATTATTTAATTTGTTAATGTTTAAATTTGGTTTGTATCTTTTATATAAAACTTTTAAGTTTCTTCTTCTTCAACTAGTTTTTAGTTTTGTTTTCTTTTCTATTTTTTTTTTACTAGAATGTTGTTTTAAAATTAATTGCTGTTGCAGTAGTTGTTGTAGTTGTATAAATATAAAAAATATATATTTTTTTTTTGTATATAATTTGAGGTTTTTTGTTTACTTTTTGTTGTTGTTTTTTTATAAAAATATAAAATGTTTTTTTAAACTTTCTTTGAGGTAGTTTTGTTTCAGTAATGAAATTTAATAAAATTTCATTTCACTTTTGTAGTAACAATTGTTGTAAGTTTTTGTTATTGTTGTTGTTGTTGTATTTGTAGTTGGCAGCTGATAATTTTTTTTTATAAACATATACTAAAAACGTACATATGTATGTATATAGTATATACAATTGTTTTATATATAAGTTTTGAAAAAAAAGAAGAACTATTTATTTCTTGTAGTTTTTGTTATTGTTATTATAAATTATATAAAATTAATAATAATTTTTTCAAGCTTTGTAAATATTTTTGTTTATATTTATAATAATTTTTAATTAAAACGCAATTTCTTTTAAATAGTTTTTTTGTTTTGAAAACAGTTTCAGTTTTAAACACTTTTAAATTTTATAAAAAAATTTTCATAAATTTTTTCCTGCACTTTTTTTTGTAAAATAATCATCACATCACTTTGGAAAAAAACTGCATTTAGCTTTTTTTATAATATTTTTGTTGTTGTTGTTGTATTTACAAGTACAAGTCTGTAGTAAGTGTTTTTGCTCTTTAGTTATTTCATCAATGTATGGGTTAAGTTTTTTGTATATAAAACTTATGTTTTGTAGTTGTTGTTGTATTTTTTGTTATTTCACAGCTGTTTCTGTTTAACTAATATAATAAGTTCTTATGTATTTTTTCTTGTTCTTCAGTTTAAATTTATTTAATTAATTAATTATTATATTCATTTTTTCTTCACTTTTTTTCATTATTAAAAATATAAAAATATCTTAATTTATTTATACAATTCTTGTGGTTATTATTATTTAAATCTTTTTTTTATATATTATTAGTTAATAATTTATTTATTTATTATTAAATATTTGTTGTTAATCTTCACATATAATTTAACTTGAGGATATTTTAAACAGTTTTGTTTTGTTTTATTTTTGTTGGTTTATATTTTTTGTTTGTATCTTGACTGTTTCAAAACTAATAAAATAATGATCAGATGTGTTGGCAGTTGGCTGCAGTATACCAACCAAACAACCAGCAGAGTCAGTCGTCAGTTGTTGTAGTATAGAAGTATAAATTTTGTTTTTATTATTGCTGCTGCTTTTGCTTTTGCTGTTGTTTTTTTTTTTATTTTATTTTACACAGAGTAAAGCAGCAGCAAAAAATACTCTCAGCAAATCAGCAGAACACAGTAAAACGACAACAATAACAAATAATAATAAAAAAAAAATGAAGTACTACCAGCATTATTTTTGTCTTTGCTCATTTATATGTTGCTGAGTAAAGTTGTGTTTGTATTTCGTTTAAAAGTAATTTTTTAATTTTCTTATAGTTGTTAAATATTTTGGTGTGTAATGCAACAATAATGATTGTTGTTGTCGAACTAAACTATGAATTTGTATTTTTGCTTAGCTTGTAGTGGGCTTGTTTCCCCCAAAATAATAACAAAATAAATACAAACAAATAAATGAAAACTCATAAAAATCACAAAAATCAAAAAATAAAAACCAGCAAATCACAAAAACAACAAACACATTCAAAACAAAACACACTGTCTGTGTAAATAAACAAAACGAAAACTCTATAGTAGAGCTGAGAATAACAAAACACAAAAAAATTCAATTCACTCTTATTGTCAATATGTGTGCGTGTGTATGAAATTTATTTCGTTTTATTAAAGTGAACTCTCAGTTGTTTTTTTTTACACATATTTACGTCGCGACTGCATGCACAGATATATTAACACGTACATTTGTATCTGCTGTTCTCACTTGCAATTAGAATAAAAGATACGTACAAATAATATAGAATTATACACTCGATGACAATTATTTAAGGGCAAGTGATATTGACTATCTCTAGTCTATAATCTAGCCTAAAGTCTAGTCTAGTCTATAGTCTAGTTTATAGTCTAATCTATAGTGTAGTCTATAGTCTAGTATATAGTCTAGTATATAGTCTTGTCTATAGTCTTGTCTATAGTCTAGTCTATAGTCTAGTCTCTAGTCTAGTATATAGTCTAGTCTATAGTCTAGTCTATAGCCTATTCTATAGCCTATTCTATAGTCTAGTCTATAATCTAGTCTATAGTCTAGTCTATTGTCTAGTCTCTAGTCTAGTCTAGTCTTGTCTAGTCTATAGTCTAGTCCATGGTCCAGTCTATAGTCTAGTCTATAGTCTAGTCTATAGTCTAGTCTATAGTCTAGTCTATAGTCTAGTCTATAGTCTAGTCTATAGTCTAGTCTATAGTCTAGTCTATAGTCTAGTCTATAGTCTAGTCTATAGTCTAGTCTATAGTCTAGTCTATAGTCTAGTCTATAGTCTAGTCTATAGTCTAGTCTATAGTCTAGTCTATAGTCTAGTCTATAGTCTAGTCTATAGTCTAGTCTATAGTCTAGTCTATAGTCTAGTCTATAGTCTAGTCTATAGTCTAGTCTATAGTCTAGTCTATAGTCTAGTCTATAGTCTAGTCTATAGTCTAGTCTATAGTCTAGTCTATAGTCTAGTCTATAGTCTAGTCTATAGTCTAGTCTAAAGTCTAGTATATAGTCTAGTCTAAAGTCTAGTATATAGTCTAGTCTATAGTCTAGTCTATAGTCTAGTCTATAGTCTAGTCTATAGTCTAGTCTATAGTCTAGTCTATAGTCTAGTCTATAGTCTAGTCTATAGTCTAGTCTATAGTCTAGTCTATAGTCTAGTCTATAGTCTAGTCTATAGTCTAGTCTATAGTCTAGTCTATAGTCTAGTCTATAGTCTAGTCTATAGTCTAGTCTATAGTCTAGTCTATAGTCTAGTCTATAGTCTAGTCTATAGTCTAGTCTATAGTCTAGTCTATAGTCTAGTCTATAGTCTAGTCTATAGTCTAGTCTATAGTCTAGTCTATAGTCTAGTCTATAGTCTAGTCTATAGTTAGCTCTAGTCTAGTCTATAGTCTAGTCTATAGTCTAGGTCTATAGTCTAGTCTATAGTCTAGTCTATAGTTCTTAGTCTATAGTCTAGTCTATAGTCTAGTCTATAGTCTAGTCTATAGTCTAGTCTAGTCTATAGTCTAGTCTATAGTCTAGTCTATAGTCTAGTCTATAGTCTAGTCTATAGTCTAGTCTATAGTCTAGTCTATAGTCTAGTCTATAGTCTAGTCTATAGTCTAGTCTATAGTTAGTCTATAGTCTAGTCTATAGTTATAGTCTATAGTCTAGTCTATAGTCTAGTCTATAGTCTAGTCTATAGTCTAGTATATAGTCTAGTCTATAGTCTAGTCTATAGTCTAGTCTATAGTCTAGACTATAGACTAGACTATAGACTTGTCTAGTCTAGTCCATAGTCTACTCTATAGTCTAGTCTATAGTCTAGTTTATAGTCTAGTCTATAGTCTAGTCTATAGGTCTAGTCTATAGTCTAGCTATAGTCTAGTCTATAGTCTAGTCTATAGTCTAGTCTATAGTCTAGTCTATAGTCTAGTCTATAGTCTAGTATATAGTCTAGTATATAGTCTAGTCTATAGTCTAGTCTATAGTCTAGTCTATAGTTAGTCATAGTCTAGTCTATAGTCTAGTCTATAGACTAGTCATAGTCAGTCTATAGACCTAGACTATAGACTAGACTATAGACTGACTATAGACTAGACTATAGATAGACTATAGACTAGACTATAGACTAGACTATAGACTAGGACTATAGACTAGACTATAGACTAGACTATAGGACTAGACTATAGACTGACTATAGACTAGATATAGACTAGACTATAGGACTAGACTATAGACTAGACTATAGACTAGGACTATAGACTAGACTATAAGACTAGACTATAGACTAGATATAGACTAGACTATAGACTAGACTATAGACTAGGACTATAGACTAGACTATAGACTAGGACTATAAACTAGACTATAGACTAGACTATAGAGCTAGACTATAGACTAGGACTAGACTAGTCTATAGTCTAGTATATAGCTAGACTATAGACTAGACTATAGACTAGACTATAGGACTAGACTATTAGACTAGACATAGACTGCTATAGACTTAGGACTATAGACTAGACTATAGACTAGACTATAGACTAGACTATAGACTAGACTATAGACTAGACTATAGACTAGACTATAGACTAGACTATAGACTAGACTATGACTAGACTATAGACTAGACTATAGACTAGACTATAGACTAGACTATAGACTAGACTATAGACTAGACTATAGACTAGACTATAGACTAGACTAGACTAGACTAGACTAAGACTATAGACTAGACTATAGACTAGACTATAGACTAGACTATAGACTAGACTATAGACTAGACTATAGACTAGACTATAGACTAGACTATAGACTAAACTATAGACTAGACTATAGACTAGACTATAGACTAGACTATAGACTAGACTATAGACTAGACTATAGACTAGACTATAGACTAGACTATAGACTAGACTATAGACTAGACTATAGACTAGACTATAGACTAGACTATAGACTAGACTATAGACTAGACTATAGACTAGACTATAGACTAGACTATAGACTAGACTATAGACTAGACTATAGACTAGACTATAGACTAGACTATAGACTAGACTATAGACTAGACTATAGACTAGACTATAGACTAGACTATAGACTAGACTATAGACTAGACTATATACTAGACTATAGACTAGACTATATACTAGACTTAGACTAGACTATAGACTAGACTATAGACTAGACTATAGACTAGACTATAGACTAGACTATAGACTAGACTATAGACTAGACTATAGGACTAGGACTATAGACTAGACTATAGACTAGACTATAGACTAGACTATAGACTAGACTATAGACTAGACTATAGACTAGACTATAGACTAGACTAGACTAGGACTAAGACTAGACTATAGACCTAGAACTATAGACTAGACTATAGACTAGACTATAGACTAGACTATAGACTAGACTATAGACTAGACTATAGACTAGCCTATAGACTAGACTATAGACTAGACTATAGACTAGACTTAGACTAGACTATAGACTAGACTATAGACTAGACTATAGACTAGACTAGACTAGAGACCATGGACTAGACTATAGACTAGACAAGACTAGACTAGACTAGAGACTAGACAATAGACTAGACTATAGACTAGATTATAGACTAGACTATAGAATAGGCTATAGAATAGGCTATAGACTAGACTATAGACTAGACTATATACTAGACTAGAGACTAGACTATAGACTAGACTATAGACAAGACTATAGACAAGACTATATACTAGACTATATACTAGACTATAGACTACACTATAGATTAGACTATAAACTAGACTATAGACTAGACTAGACTTTAGGCTAGATTATAGACTAGAGATAGTCAATATCACTTGCCCTTAAATAATTGTCATCGAGTGTATAATTCTATATTATTTGTACGTATCTTTTATTCTAATTGCAAGTGAGAACAGCAAGATACAAATGTACGTGTTAATATATCTGTGCATGCAGTCGCGACGTAAATATGTGTAAAAAAAAACAACTGAGAGTTCACTTTAATAAAACGAAATAAATTTCATACACACGCACACATATTGACAATAAGAGTGAATTGAATTTTTTGTGTTTTGTTATTCTCAGCTCTACTATAGAGTTTTCGTTTTGTTTATTTACACAGACAGTGTGTTTTGTTTTGAATGTGTTTGTTGTTTTTGTGATTTGCTGGTTTTTATTTTTTGATTTTTGTGATTTTTATGAGTTTTCATTTATTTGTTTGTATTTATTTTGTTATTATTTTGGGGGAAACAAGCCCACTACAAGCTAAGCAAAAATACAAATTCATAGTTTAGTTCGACAACAACAATCATTATTGTTGCATTACACACCAAAATATTTAACAACTATAAGAAAATTAAAAAATTACTTTTAAACGAAATACAAACACAACTTTACTCAGCAACATATAAATGAGCAAAGACAAAAATAATGCTGGTAGTACTTCATTTTTTTTTTATTATTATTTGTTATTGTTGTCGTTTTACTGTGTTCTGCTGATTTGCTGAGAGTATTTTTTGCTGCTGCTTTACTCTGTGTAAAATAAAATAAAAAAAAAAACAACAGCAAAAGCAAAAGCAGCAGCAATAATAAAAACAAAATTTATACTTCTATACTACAACAACTGACGACTGACTCTGCTGGTTGTTTGGTTGGTATACTGCAGCCAACTGCCAACACATCTGATCATTATTTTATTAGTTTTGAAACAGTCAAGATACAAACAAAAAATATAAACCAACAAAAATAAAACAAAACAAAACTGTTTAAAATATCCTCAAGTTAAATTATATGTGAAGATTAACAACAAATATTTAATAATAAATAAATAAATTATTAACTAATAATATATAAAAAAAGATTTAAATAATAATAACCACAAGAATTGTATAAATAAATTAAGATATTTTTATATTTTTAATAATGAAAAAAAGTGAAGAAAAAATGAATATAATAATTAATTAATTAAATAAATTTAAACTGAAGAACAAGAAAAAATACATAAGAACTTATTATATTAGTTAAACAGAAACAGCTGTGAAATAACAAAAATACAACAACAACTACAAAACATAAGTTTTATATACAAAAAACTTAACCCATACATTGATGAAATAACTAAAGAGCAAAAACACTTACTACAGACTTGTACTTGTAAATACAACAACAACAACAAAAATATTATAAAAAAGCTAAATGCAGTTTTTTTCCAAAGTGATGTGATGATTATTTTACAAAAAAAGTGCAGGAAAAAATTTATGAAAATTTTTTTATAAAATTTAAAAGTGTTTAAAACTGAAACTGTTTTCAAAACAAAAAAACTATTTAAAAGAAATTGCGTTTTAATTAAAAATTATTATAAATATAAACAAAAATATTTACAAAGCTTGAAAAAATTATTATTAATTTTATATAATTTATAATAACAATAACAAAAACTACAAGAAATAAATAGTTCTTCTTTTTTTTCAAAACTTATATATAAACAATTGTATATACTATATACATACATATGTACGTTTTTAGTATATGTTTATAAAAAAAAATTATCAGCTGCCAACTACAAATACAACAACAACAACAATAACAAAAACTTACAACAATTGTTACTACAAAAGTGAAATGAAATTTTATTAAATTTCATTACTGAAACAAAACTACCTCAAAGAAAGTTTAAAAAAACATTTTATATTTTATAAAAAACAACAACAAAAAGTAAACAAAAAACCTCAAATTATATACAAAAAAAAAATATATATTTTTTATATTTATACAACTACAACAACTACTGCAACAGCAATTAATTTTAAAACAACATTCTAGTAAAAAAAAATAGAAAAGAAAACAAAACTAAAACTAGTTGAAGAAGAAGAAACTTAAAAGTTTTATATAAAAGATACAAACCAAATTTAAACATTAACAAATTAAATAATAAATAAAATTAAATAATTTGGTAATCATATGTAATATACAAAGCATACAAAAGCCAACAAACTACTACTACTACAGCAACAACATTATAAGAAAAAAAAAACAACAATTACCAAATAAATACACTGCAAGAAATATTTGTTTCAATAAAAGGTATAAAACTAAATTATAAAAGTATTTAAAATAAAATTGAATAAAAACTTTTCGTGCTAAATTTATTAAAAACTTTAAAACTTTTAAAAAACAATTTGGTAAAAAACTAAATAAAAAAGTGTTAAAATTGTTTAATTAAACAAAGTTGAAAAAAAACTTTAAAAATTTTATAACTTTAAATAAATTTTATAACAATATTGATTTATTTCCAAAACAAGTAAGAGTTTTGAACAAAATTCGTTTGAAACATTTAGACAAAAATAGTTATAGCCTTCAACTTAGTGTTATAAAAAAAGTTTAAAATTGTGTAAAAAACCCATAACCCCTAAATTCATAAAGATATTAATGGTTTAGTGTAAGTTTATTTTCCTTACAAAATTCCCACAATAAACCATCCCTATAACATTATTAAGAAAAATTCAAAGAAAAAGTTATTAAACACAGGAATTAGGTCCTTTCTTTGAAATCTTAAATACGATCGGAAAGTCATTATAAATATCGTGTAGGCTATATGTAGTATTGGGACCCTAGTCCACTATTTAGAACCACAAATACTGCAACAAATTATTAATATTAAAAGAAACTTTAGTCTAAAAATTTGTACCATGCAAATCGTTAGAACCTAAATATCTGCTTAACCCTCACTAACTAAGTCTTTCCGAGTTTTTTCAAAATTAAGGAAATAAAAGTTTTGAATTAGATATTACTAAAACTATATTCTTATTCAGAATATTGTATAACAATATCTATATAAGAACTTTATAAAATTTCCTAATAATGTCAAACTCAACCAATAAGTTATCGGGGGATTTTGGCCATGTTATAGTAACAAAATACATACATATATGAAAAGGGATCGCTTTTGAGTTGAAATTTTTGTACGGAAGTACTTTTGGACA
>NW_023997198.1:2500-25422 GCF_015586225.1 Lucilia sericata | reverse complement strand
ATCTATCTATCTATCTATCTATCTATCTATCTATCTATCTATCTATCTCTCTATCTATCTATCTATCGAAAAAGTAGAGACTATATGTACCTTTCTGAATTTCTTCCTCTGTCTCTGGTATAACTTCAATTGTACGATTGACTCTTTCTTCGGAAGATCTATCGCCACCATCATCAATTATAACGGAGTCCAAAGTATTTTGTGGTTGTTGCAAAACTTCCAATGGTAATTCCGTTACAGTAACTGTGGGTATATCAGTGATATCAGGCAAACTAAAATGAGAAGATTGAATAAAATATATCTATTAAAATTTATGAAAAAATTAAGAATAAGTAGGAGAGGAGAAAGGGACTTTATTTAACATATTAAAAAGTAACGGTTCTTTTTTTTTATAATTCGAAAATTCTATATTTTATTCCGAAAAATAGTTAAAATTTTTCGTTTGAAATTAGTAAAGGAATCTACGAATTTAATGTTTGTATTTATGGACTTTTAAATATATTTCTCTGTAAATTAATAATAATACGATTAAAATGTTTACCTCATAAACATGGTAGAAATGGCTAAAATTTGCGAAAACCATATAATCCAAAAGAAAATCAAAAACATCGTTAAATTTGTTTTGATTTTCTTAAATTCACAACTTATGAAATTTGTCAATATTTGTATCAACATTTTGGCACAATTAAACTTCTTAACGTTTGTTGTATGTAAGAAATTTGTAACTAAATTATAAAAACAGAAACCAAAAATTAACAATATTTGTTATAGTTTTCAGAACCAATTTGAAACACTTCACACTAGTAAATAGAGCAAACGCAGGTGAAGTCTAAAACTGAATACTCCCGCTTACTGAAAGCCACGTCAGGTATTTTTTTTGTTGTATTGTTTTTTATTTAAAATTTAATTTTTTAATTGTTGTTGGCGCTGCTGAGTTGTTGATAAGTCATGGAAAGTTGTATATTAAAATGAAAATGTTTAACATTTAAATGCTATTTAACAAATTAAGGTACTAAAACTTTTTTGTTTAAATTTCATATCAGTGTCAAAGAGCTCTATACCACCTGTTGCTGTTACAAAAAATAACTGATGTATTGGCTGCTGCCTGTTTTTTTCTCCTAATAAAAGCAAAAAATCTTGTAAATAGTATAAAGTTAAAAAATAAATACTTGTACTAAAAGAAAACTAAACAAAACAAAAAAATTTCTTTTGATAACTTTTTTGCTATATATTATTGTCGCCACAGTAAAGTGTTGTTTAGTAAATTAACAATTTTGTTTGTAAATACAGATGTTTAAGCTAAATATTACCTCTTTTTGGCCTTTAACAAAACATTTTTGTATTTTTGTTTTATTTCTCATTATTTCAGCACACTAGTACACGTAAAAATTGTTTTGTGTTATAACAAATAAAACAGATATAATAATAAGAAAAAAAACATAAAAAATAAAATGTAGGTAATATAGTGGCATTTTACTCGTGCATATCGACAACTTCAGAAATGTAATAAAAACATGTTTATAGATAAAATACAATATTGTTTTCGGGTAGTTTTTAAAGTTACGAGGGTGGCATTTAAAATGATTACAGGTAATTTCATATTTTAACGATTTTAACCAAATGAATACGAGGAAAGCCTTCAGTTGCAGACTGAAATTCGAGTAAGTAAGTAAGTAAGTAAGTAGTAAGTAAGTAAGTAAGTAAGTAAGTAAGTAAGTAAGTAAGTAAGTAAGTAAGTAGTAAGTAAGTAAGTAAGTAAGTAAGTAAGTAAGTAAGTAAGTGTAAGTAAGTAAGTAAATAAGTAAGTAAGTAAGTAAGTAAGTAAGTAAGTAAGTAAGTAAGTAGTAAGTAAGTAAGTAAGTAAGTATAGTAAGTAAGTAAGTAGTAAGTAAGTAAGTAAGTAAGTAAGTAAGTAAGTAAGTAAGTAAGTAAGTAAGTAAGTGTAAGTAAGTAAGTAAGTAAGTAAGTAAGTAAGTAAGTAAGTAAGTAAGTAAGTAAGTAAGTAAGTAAGTAAGTAAGTAAGTAAGTAAGTAAGTAAGTAAGTAAGTAAGTAAGTAAGTAAGTAAGTAAGTAAGTAAGTAAGTAAGTAAGTAAGTAAGTAAGTAAGTAAGTAAGTAAGTAAGTAAGTAAGTAAGTAAGTAAGTAAGTAGTAAGTAAGTAAGTAAGTAAGTAAGTAAGTAAGTAAGTAAGTAAGTAAGTAAGTAAGTAAGTAAGTAAGTAAGTAAGTAAGTAAGTAAGTAAGTAAGTAAGTAAGTAAGTAAGTAAGTTCATTTTACAATAAACGTATTTTATTTACATGTCGCTTAACAATACGACCATAGCAAAAATGTTGGGTTCATCGAAATTTTATTCAAAATTCTGGAAAAGTTTCTGGGTTTTTTGGTATTATGCTTCAGAAAATTTATTTCAATTAACATACGCACAACAGTAAATCGGTTTTGATATCTATTAGGATCTAAAATACGTACTTTACAATATAAACATAAAGCCACCTAAATAACATTTCTTTTTGACCCTCGTAGGGTCCTTAAAATGATAATATTTTATATTAATATATTAATATTTTATATTATGCATTCAATCATTCGTAAAACACCCACAAAAGAATTTAGTAGTTTTCAATTATTTCTCTACTTTTATCTATTTTTAGTTTCTTTCTTCAATTCTTTTGTTTATTTTTGATTTCATTTAAAAATTTTTATTTTGGTAAACAAGTAAACAAATAATTGTGATAATGACACATTTGGTATTTGTTGTTGTTATTTGTTAACAAAAACATTTTATTTATGCATGTTTAAAATTAACCATTTATCACTAAAAGAAACCTTGTCATAATTACTATTTAACCATTTCTTTTACTTTAATATCAACACATTGTTTTAAAAAATGTATGTGTTTTTGAAATCTTAAAATAAATGTGCACATTTTTTTTATCAATTGTTGCTAAAACTCTTTCATTATAGGAATAATTTTCTTAAAAATGTTTTTCTATTCTGTTGGAATTTCAAAAGATTACTACAAGAGTAGTTTTAATATTTATTGAAGAATATTTTGAAGTTTAAAAACCATTCTCTAAGAATGGTGCCAAGATGTTTACATATGTAATAGATAACAGCTGTTGTTTTGTAAATACATACATATATATTGAATCAGTAAAAGAACTTGCTTAATTGCACTAGGTTACAAAGATATAAGAGTGAATTTTTTAGGTACGTGACAAATGTTAGATTTTCTTTAAAACTTTAATGCATCTGAATATTTTCCATAACATTTTTAAATAAAAATTTCATTTGCTTTGTAATATTTCATTATTGAAATTGGTTCCTAATGGTTTATTATTTATTCAGATAAAAACATTGAATTGAATGTGACTGTTATTTAACAACATTTTATACTTCTTGACAGTTTTGCAAAGCTTTATGTAAAATGTTTCTATAATTATTAAAATATGTTAAAAAAATTAAATTTTCCATATACATTTTACAATATTTTTTGTTTGTTCCTGGGAAAAATTTAAGAACTTGTTCAAAAAATCTAGTTCTAAAACGAGACTAAAAAGAATCACTTCAGTTTCTTAAACAATAATCTTGAAACTAGTGAAGTCGCAATTACTTCTGGAATCAGTTCCTCGGTACATTGTTGAGGTTCCAAAATACTTTTTAAGAATTTTCAAAGATCTAGGTCGTTGACATTAGTTTTACATTGGTACTAAGCTAGATCAATGGAACGTATACTAGTGCTGAAACAACTTCTTGGAATTAAACAGATCCCTAACTCAATTGTACCGGGAAAATAGAATATTAGCTGCTAGTTTAGTGATCCTGTCCAAAGAAATGTTTTAACGTATAATAGTGTCGGTAGAATGACCATGAGTTTTAGGAAAGTTATACATAACAAGTATAATTATAGTAATCAGGGCAAGGATTTCTATTCAAATGCATGTTTGTAGCCAGTAACTTACTTACTTACTTACTTACTTACTCACTTACTTACTCCTTACTTACTTACTTACTTACTTACTTACTTACTTACTTACTACTTACTTACTTACTACTTACTTACTTACTTACTTACTTACTCTTACTTACTTACTTACTTACTTACTTACTTACTTACTTCTTACTTACTTACTACTACTTACTTACTTACTTACTTACTTACTTACTCTTACTTACTTACTTACTTACTTACTTACTACTTACTTACTTACTTACTTACTTACTTACTTACTTACTTACTTACTTACTTACTTACTTACTTACTTACTTACTTACTTACTTACTTACTTACTTACTTACTTACTTACTTACTTACTTACTACTTACTTACTTACTTACTTACTTACTTACTTACTTACTTACTTACTTACTTACTTACTACTTACTTACTTACTTTACTACTTACTTACTTACTACTTACTTACTTACTTACTTACTTACTTACTTACTTACTTACTTACTTACTTACTTACTTACTTACTTACTTACTTACTTTTACTTACTTACTTAACTTACTTACTTACTTACTTACTTACTTACTTACTTACTTACTTACTTACTTACTTACTTACTTACTTACTTACTTACTTACTTACTTACTTACTTACTTACTTACTTACTTACTTACTTACTACTTACTTACTTACTTACTTACTTACTTACTTACTTACTTACTTACTTACTTACTTACTTACTTACTTACTTACTTACTTTACTTACTTACTTACTTACTTCTACTTACTTACTTACTTACTTACTTACTTACTTACTTACTTACTTACTTACTTACTTACTTACTTACTTACTTACTTACTTACTTACTTACTTACTTACTTACTTACTTCTTACTTACTTACTTACTTACTTACTTACTTACTTACTTACTTACTTACTTACTTACTTACTTACTTACTTACTTACTTACTACTTACTTACTACTTACTTTACTTACTTACTTACTTACTTACTTACTTACTACTTACTTACTTACTTACTTACTTACTTACTTACTTACTTACTTACTTACTTACTTACTTACTTACTTACTTACTTACTTACTTACTTACTTACTTACTTACTTACTTACTTACTTACTTACTTACTACTTACTTACTTACTTACTTACTTACTTACTTACTACTTACTTACTTACTTACTTACTTACTACTTACTTACTTACTTACTTACTTACTTACTACTTACTTACTTACTTACTTACTTACTTACTTACTTACTTACTTACTTACTACTTACTTTACTTACTTACTTACTTACTTACTTACTTACTTACTTACTTACTTACTTACTTACTTACTTACTTACTTACTTACTTACTTACTTACTTACTTACTTACTTACTTACTTACTTACTTACTTACTTACTTACTACTTACTTACTCTTACTTACTTACTTACTTACTTACTTACTTACTACTTACTTACTTACTTACTTACTTACTTACTTACTTACTTACTTACTTACTTACTTTACTTACTTACTTACTTACTTACTTACTTACTTACTTACTACTTACTTACTTACTACTTACTTACTTACTTACTTACTTACTTACTTACTTACTTATCGAAAATATTAACCCAAATTATAATTATTTTGTTTACTTTAAATATGTATTTAACTTGTCTCAGATAAATTATTGCGTCAATTATTAAATCAAGAGTTCTCGAATCTACGAATCGAAATATTGCATGTAGTATTTTATAAAAGACAAAATTAAAATAAAATGATAATAAATCTTATCAAAATTTTAACAATGCAAGAGTATAAATTTCTTTAATAAACAAAAAATATTTTATAATTTTCAATCTGTGTATGATTACGAGAAAAAAAAGTCAATCCTGGCCGACTATAAGGCACCTTACATTGATATGAATTTATTTTCGAAATTAGGATTTGTAATGAAGCTATAGACGAATATGGACCGAACATCACAAAAATTTTATAATACGATTTATATTTATATGTATATAAAGCATGTTTAAGAGATTTATGCGATATATAATTTTAAAATGATGAACCAAGATTCTATGCGTTACAAACAATCGCACAAATGCTAATACCGTCCCACTCTGCTGTAGTAATATCGGATATAATCAAGCAAAAACCTTAGACATAATATTAGAGGTATTAATTGTAAATGAATTTTTGTTTAGGTCATTGTCAGTGTAAACGTAATGCCCGGTTTTTTTTTTCTTTCTTTGAAAAGAAATTAAATTTGTTTTTGTATTTTGTATTACACAAATAAAATACATTCAATTAAAAGTTTATTAACCTTTAATCTTATACATAAACACTTAAGTATACTAGTAGATTTTTTCATTTCATTAATACTTAGGCATACATTTTTTGATTTAAATAAATTTAAAGAAAACAACCGTAATAAATAATGGCTAACATTCAAAAATGATTTTAATAAATACAAATTTAACACACTTAATTAAAAATAAATATAATTTTAAATTTACTCATTTTCGTTTGCTTGAAATTTGGGGGTTAATTCACATTTTATTGAGAAAGGTTATTTTTTAGCATTTTTTTTGTTGACAAAATTTTATTTATTAGTCATGGCATCAAACAAAATAAATTTTTAAAATATAAAGTCAATACAAAAACATGTTTGTGTTGTTTTTTTTTTTGAAAACTTTTCATTCCTACACGCTTTATGAAAATGTATGCCAAAAATATGTAAAGTAATTTTTTGTTTTGGAAAAATGCATTTAATTTATTTTAAAAATAGACAAAAAAGTCTATAGTATTTTATAATAGATAACTGGTTTATTATATGTATAAGGAAGTTTTTTTTTTGCCAAAAAAGTGAAAAATTGTTATTAACAGTAGATTAATTTTGTGCTAGTAACGTCATTGAAGGGAAGTAACCAGGATGAGATTATTGACTTTAGAGAACTTACATACATATAATGCATAGTTTTATATATGAAGTTGACTTTTTAATTTTGCAAAAAATAGAGACTTTTTCATAAAATTTATATTGAATAGAAAATTTTCTATTTAATTATTTCATTCTCAGTTAAATTAAAATTTGTTAATAATTTTCTATAATCAAAGGGTTTGTATTAAAATTTTAAAGAATTTTATATCAAATTAGAATTTGAGTTATTTATTTAGGGGTTACTTCTCCCTTGAAAGCTGTCATACCATGTAATTTAATCTTGTTTTTATGCAACATTGTGTTAATCTAGTCCTATGTATTTAGTAATAATGCAATGTTTTAATGTAAACACAATTAGAACATCTAAACAAAACCCCAACAAAATAAAATCAATTGGTTTTCGTCGAATAGCAATAATCTACATAAAAACATTCAAAATATATCGCTCAAATAAATATAGAAAAACAAGTAAGGAAAAAAGAATTTTGATTAAATTATCTCAGTTTTGGTTAAGAAAAGAATATAGTCAAGACTAAGGACTGATCTATAAATCGAGGATGTAAACTGATCTATAGTCGAAGACTGTAAACTGATCCATAGTCGGGACTATAGACTGATTTATAGTCGAGACTATAGACTGATATATAGTCGAGACTATAGACTGATCTATAGTCGATACTATGGACTGATCTATAGTCGAGACTATAGACTGATCTATAGTCAGGACTATAGACTGATCTATAGTCGAGATTATAGACTGATCTATAGTCGAGATTATAGACTGATCTATAGTCGAGATTATAGACTGATCTATAGTCGAGACTACAGACTAATCTGTAGTCGAGACTACAGACTGATCTATAGTCGAGACTATAGACTCATCTATACTAGAGACTATAGACTGATTTATAGTTGAGACTATAGACTGATCTACAGTCGAGACTATAGACAGATCTATATTCGAGACTATGACTGATCTATAGTCGAGACTATAGTCTGATCTATAGTCGAGACTATAGACTGATCTATAGTCCAGACTATAGACTGATCTATAGTCGAGACTATGGACTGATCTACAGTAGAGACTGTAGACTGATCTACAGTAGAAACTATAGACTGATCTACAGTAGAGACTATAGACTGATCTACAGTTGAGAATATAGACTGATCTATAGTTGAGACTGTAAACTGATCTATAGTTGAGACTGTAAACTGATCTATATTCACGACAACAGACTACAGTCGAGACAATAAACTGATCTATAGTTTTGACTATAGCCTGATCTATAGTCGAGACTATATACTGATCTATAGTCGAGACTATAGACTGATCTATAGTCGAGACTATAGACTGATCTATAGTCGATACTACAGAATGATCTATAATCGAGACTATAGACTGATCTGTAGTCGAGATTATAGACTGATCTATAGTCGAGAACTACAGACTGATCTATAGTCGAGACTACAGACTGATCTATAGTTGAGACTACAGACTGATCTATAGTCGAGACTATAGACTCATCTATACTAGAGACTATAGACTGATCTATAGTAGAGACTATAGACTGATCTACAGTCGAGACTATAGACAGATCTTTATTCGAGACTATAGACTGATCTATAGTCGAGACTATAGTCTGATCTATAGTAGAGACTATAGACTGATCTATAGTCGAGACTATGGACTGATCTACAGTAGAGACTGTAGACTGATCTACAGTAGAAACTATAGACTGATCTACAGTAGAGACTATAGACTGATCTACAGTTGAGAATATAGACTGATCTATAGTTGAGACTGTAAACTGATCTATAGTTGAGACTGTAAACTGATCTATATTCATGACAACAGACTACAGTCGAGACAATAAACTGATCTATAGTTTTGACTATAGACTGAACTATAGTTGAGACTATAGCCTGATCTATAGTCGAGACTATTGACTGATCTACAGTCGAGACTATAGACTGATCTATAGTCGATACTACAGAATGATCTATAATCGAGAATATAGATTGATCTGTAGTCGAGATTATAGACTGATCTATAGTCGAGACTACAGACTGATCTATAGTCGAGACTACAGACTGATCTATAGTTGAGACTACAGACTGATCTATAGTCGAGACTATAGACTCATCTATACTAGAGACTATAGACTGATCTATAGTTGAGACTATAGACTGATCTATAGTCGAGACTATAGACTGATCTATAGTCGAGACTATAGACTGATCTATAGTCGAGACTATAGACTGATCTATAGTCGAGACTATAGACTGATCTATAGTCGAGACTATAGTCTGATCTATAGTTGAGACTATAGACTGATCTATAGTCGAGACTACAGACTGATCTATAGTCGGGAATATAGACATATCTATAGTCGAGAATATAGATTGATTTATAGTCGAGACTATAGACTGATCTATAATCGAGACTATAGACTGATCTATAGTCGAGACTATAGATTGATCTGTATTCGAGACTATTGACTGATCTATAGTCGAGACTACAGACTGATCTAGTCGAGACTATAGACTGATTGATTGATCAAGACTATTGATTGATCTACAGTCGAGACTATAGACTGATCTAGTCGAGACTATAGACTGATCTAGTCGAGACTATAGACTGATCTAGTCAAGATTATTGATTGATCTATAGTCGAGACTATAGACTGATCTATAGTCGATCTTTAATATTGACTATATACTGATCTATAGAATTGATTTAAACAGTTCTATATATAATTTCATCAACAGTATTAACTGATCTATATAGTCTTATCTTTAGACAGATTTATAAACTGTTATACCTTCCATACTATATATATTGAGCTATTAATTCTAACCTATATAATTACAACATACGTATGTATAACCAAATATATAACTAATTTAACCCACAACTAGTATAAGGGTTACAATATACCGCATACAACATGTATTATCTGTATAATCTCACACATAAATGTTGCAAATCATTAAAACCGCCTGTTAGTAAATCGTCTAATTGTCTAATAAGCTTTTTAGTTTACAACATTAACCTAAACCCCAGAAAGAGAGCTCAAATATATTAAGACCACAAAAGTGTGCGTCTTTTTTTGTTTTTTATTTTTTTCTATATTATACTATATATGAAGTTTCTTTTTTTGGACAGATTATGATGGGTATGGTAAAATATTATGCAACCTGTTGTAGTTGTAGCATATTGTTAAAGTGCAACAATAAATAATAAAAAAAAAGAAAAAAATTGAAACACATTAAAAATTAAACACTAATTGAAATACATTATAGTATATTTTCAAAGCTCATAATTAAAATCATTTATGACGAAAAATTTAGTTTAACAAACCCAGCGAAGCATGGGTTATGTGAGCATGTAGTAAGTATGAGAAAAAAAATAAATGTGTAAAAATTTATTAATTTTTCTACTTACTGATTTGTAGGTTCAAACAAGTCAACAATGGCTTAAAACGGAAGCTGTTAATAAACGTGTTAACAAAAGAAATCAAATGTGTAACGAATTTAAAAAAATCAAATTGTGGTTTGTGAAAGAAATAGTATTGAACTGTGTGTAATTAATGTTTAAAGTTTAATAAAAGAAATTGATATTGGTTCAAAATAGCAACCATTTAACCTTTAAGAAAGCAAATTTACCGATTGGAATTGAACAGACTTTTTGTTTTTATATTCAAAATCTATAAGGATTAACGTTGCTGAGGGTTAGGTTTACCTATCGGTCTCAAATTGACGTTATTTTTGTGTCTTAAGAACTTTTTCGTTCATTGGACAAACATTATACAAAAATGATATTAAAATAGAGTTTTAAAACTTTGCTGATTAGCCAAACATCACTTTTTGTTGAAATCCCTAGCCATAATAGAGGTATATAGAAGTATACAGAGGGAAAAAGAAATATACACGCCTAGTACCAAATTGACACCAAACTGTTTATAATTTTTCAATAACATCCGTTGTCGAAGTATATACATACGTACGACAACACTATGTAATGTTGACAACATTGCAACAATTCGTTGTCGAAATGTAAATTTTATAAACATCCGTTGTCTAAATGTTAACAAACGTGGTAAGCTCACTATTGACAAACCATCCGTTGTCAATAGTGAGCTTACCACGTTTGTTAACATTTAGACAACGGATGTGTATAAAATTTAGACTTCGACAACGAATTGTTGCAATGTTGACAACGTTGCGTTAGAGTTTGGCGTATTTGTAAACTCTCCGAGGTTTTGGTCCCGCTCCAAATTATCATAACCGTGGACCCAGATGCCAAATGACATAAACCTCATCAGAAAGGCCTAAAGTCTTTGAAGCTGTCCGGACATTCCATAATAAATTATGCCAGAAGAGGTTCGCAGTGACTGGGTGACTTGAATATGTAGAGCAGACACCTTATAAGCCCTCGAAACGGGCTAGATACGATCATTAATGAGGTTAAAAATAAAATGTCACAATAAAGACAATAAAGACAACTTTTCTACAAAACGTTGCTTCTAACTTTCCAGTGGAAATTTTGGAGCTCAAAAAAGGTCCTAAGTTGCATACTTGTCCTATCGAGCAAGTTCATTTGGATGACATTAAACAAATCGGCTAGGTGCAGTAATGATCACTTCCATTAATTCAAATCATGGGCTGGGCCTATCGAGGAGGTACTAAAATTATGTCTTATATCGATGAACAGGTTTGCTATGAACTACGTTATGCTAAAATTTTAAGAAAGACAGCAGTTCGGTCGGACAGTCCCACTAGCCACCGACTGTTCAGGTGACTAACTATTTTAACATGTGCTTGTCCTTTTTCGTCATACAAAGAGTTCCATGAAATCTCAATAAGCCTAATGAAGGCTATGGACCAGGTGTCCAAGGACAGGAGACGAGTTAAAAGTCCTATCGAGGAGATTGTAAGTGAATTCCTAAAGCCGATTAAAGAAGTTCAATAAGGTTAAAAGTGTGAGCAATTAATTACTCACCCTTCAAACACTCTTACAAAGATATTAAGTTATTCCGTCTAAATGAATGTGGTCAGATAAAAAGCTGAAGCTCATCAAACGAAAACCTCGGATAAAATGTTAAATCTAATTGACCTCAAAATTTATCTATTGCAACAGGTTTTGTAGATATTGTGTCATGCAGATATCAAAAACGGGGTTTTTAGTCATTAAGACACGATATCTGAAAAACCGGTTGTGATGGATAAATTTTGAGGTTAGTTAGTTTGAAAGGAGGATGTATATACATCAAATCCGAAGAAATACACCTAGGCCTCTATCGGGCCTGTTGTGCGCTCCTTAACCAGTGCCTCAGGTGGGAATCGAACCCACCACCTCCGGTCTACCAGACTAGAACACTAACCACTAACCTACCGGAGGCCACCTAACCTACCGGAGGCCACAATTTTGAGGTTAGATGCGGATTCAACGCTGTTCAATCCTTTAGAAAAGTAAACTTTGGTGTCTGGATTTAAAATTCGCTGGTAGTAACCCCTATTCTGCTGGTAATCTTAAGAGTATTATATCTCTTAGAAGGACCAAATGCAGTCGTCTTAGGTGGATGAAAAAGACTACTGTGAAATAAGGACGTCAAGGCAGGTGTTTACGTAAAGCACTTCGACAACTTGACTCAAAATCCGACTTCAGACTCAATGAGTTTGTAGGATACATAAATTGCCGAAAATCTATGTGTTCATAATAATTTTGAAGTCATTTAAAATTCCTATAATGTATTAAGTCAAAATACAAAGAACTTTAAAGATATTTATTTGCCATTATGTCTCCCTGCGCCGTCTACTAATAGATTATGTAAAACATTTTCATCATTGTCATTAATAATATCTTAGAAGTAACATACAATTAAAAGCAATTTTTTTCTCTAAAATCACAAAATTCTTATCCACATGATTTATATAAAAAAACATAATAACAATTTGTACATACATACGCAGTTATAAATTAAAATTAAATAAAAAAATAAACAATTTCCACCTACAGTACAAATCATAACCTAAAAATAAACGAAATTTCAGTAAAAATTCCTTAAAAAAAGAAATCCAAGGCAATAAAGACAAGACACAAGAGTGGAGTGTGGAGTACCTAACAACCAACCAACTACATAGATACCATTATGCAACAGTTATCGTCGCTATTTTACCACCAACATATGTTCTACGGAAAGAAAAACGATTAACAAGAAAATTTACAACCAATAACACAATATTTTAACATGAAACATGAGCAAGGAATTCATTTTCATTTCAATTCATTCATTCTTTCATTCAAAAAAATCCACAAAAGGCTTGTCATTGCTTTACCTTTTACAAGAACGCCAGCGATCGAGTGTGGCAACTATAGAGCAAACAAAATTTGGTAAAAATATTAAAACATAATTTGCAATTTGTCTTAAATTGAATTAACAAAAAAAAAAAAAATCTATGGAATTTTGCAAAAACACCACCAACAAACGCAGCTGTGATAAATGTTTAAGGTTTTTTAATAATTCTTTAATAGATTCTGGAAAACATATACATACATATGTATATTAAGGTGGCCCCCAAAATAGAAGTTGCCGAAAATGCAAATGTAGTCTTTTTCTAAAATAAAATTTATCAAATTTTATGTCCTGACGTTAATATTTGGTAAGCTGGGTCAAAGGTTAAAAAGTTTTTTTTATTAACTCTTAATCCAGCTCACCCAATATTGACTGTAGTACAAAATTTTTGAGATATGAAATGAAACATCAGTATCTTATTTTTCTCCATATAAATGGGGCCACCCTAATGTATATACAGCTTTTCGTCTATTTTAAATATCATGATCATTATTATTTTATATATGTTGTTTTATGACCCATTAACAAACTGAAACTATTTATAAACCATGTATGGAACTGTTTGTATGGTTGTTGTTGCTTGTTATACGCTTAAAGGTAAGAATTTAATTTATAATTTATTGCTCCGACAGGGACGAAAATATATTTAATGAATATGAAAATTTGGAATGTTAGAATAAACAATTTTTTTTGACAAATTTTTATCAGTGGCGACATGTTGAGCAGCCAATTTTTCTTGTTTAAAAATATTTCGTTGTTATTAATTGTTTTAATTTTAGCACATTTCATAAGAGAAATTTGTCAGTTGGATATACAAAAAATCTAGATTGAATTGACAGATAAATCTTGACAACAGAACAGACATTTTGTATTGCATTTGTTTTGAAGTCAATCAGTTAATGAACATATCAAATTTCTTGGCTATTAATCTTTTAATTAAATTACTTCTGAAATTTCAAATTAGTTTATTGCAAATGCTAGGTTAGGTTTAAGGGAGCAGAGTCTCTCTAGCGGTATGTGTTATAGACTAGACTAAGGACTAGACCACGGACTAGACTATAGACTAGACTATAGACAAGACTATAGACTAGACTATAGACTAGACTATAGACTAGACTATAGACTAGACTATAGACTAGACTATAGACTAGACTATAGACTAGACTATAGACTAGACTATAGACTAGACTATAGACTAGACTATAGACCAGACTATAGACTAGACTATAGACTAGACTATAGATTAGACTATAGACTAGACTATAGACATGACTATAGACTAGACTATATACTAGACTAGACTATAGACCAGACTATAGACTAGACTATAGACTAGACTATAGACTAGACTATAGACTAGACTATAGGCTAGACTATAGACTAAACTATAGACGAGACTATAGACTAGACTATAGACGAGACTATAGACTAGACTATAGACTAGACTATAGACTAGACTATAGACTAGACTATAGACTAGACTATAGACTAGACTATAGACTAGACTATAGACTAGACTATGACGACTATAGACTAGACTATAGACTAGACTATAGACTAGACTATAGACTAGACTATAAGACTAGACTATAGACTAGACTATAGACTAGACTATAGACTAGAACTATAGACTAGACTATAGAACTAGACTATAGACTAGACTATAGACTAGACTATAGACTAGACTATAGAACTAGACTATAGACTAGACTATAGACTAGACTATAGACTAGACTATAGACTAGACTATAGACTAGACTATAGACTCGACTATAGACTAGACTATAGACTAGACTATAGACTAGACTATAGACTAGACTATAGACTAGACTATAGACTAGACTATAGACTATACTATAGAACTAGAACTATAGACTAGACTATAGACTAGAATATAGAACTAGACATAGACAGACTATAGACTAGACTATAGACTAGACTATAGACTAACTATAGACTAGACTATAGACTAGACTATAGACTAGACTAAAACTAGACTATAGACTAGACTAGACTAGACTATAGACTAGACTATAGAACTAGACTATAGACTAGACTATAGACTAGACTATAGACTAGACTATAGACTAGACTATAGACTAGACTATAGACTAGACTATAACTAGACTATAGACTAGACTATAGACTAGACTATAGACTAGACTATAGACTAGACTATAGACTAGACTATAGACTAGACTATAGACTAACTATAGACTAGACTATAGACTAGACTATAGACTAGACTATAGACTAGACTATAGACTAGACTATAGACTAGACTATAGACTAGACTATAGACTAGACTATAGACTAGACTATAGACTAGGCTATAGACTAGACTATAGACTAGACTATAGACTACACTATAGATTATACTATAGACTAGACTATAGACTAGACCATAGACTAGACTATAGACTAGACTATAGGCTAGACTATAGACTAGACTATAGACGAGACTATAGACTAGACTATAGACGAGACTATAGACTAGACTAGAGACTAGACTATAGACTAGACTATAGACTAGACTATAGACTAGACTATAGACTAGACTATAGACTAGACTATAGACTAGACTATAGACTAGATTATAGACTAGACTATAGACTAGACTATAGACTAGACTATAGACTAGACTATAGACTAGACTAGACTATAGACTAGACTATAGACTAGACTATAGACTAGACTATAGACTAGACTATAGACTAGACTATAGACTAGACTATAGACTAGACTATAGGCTAGACTATAGACTAGACTATAGACTAGACTATAGACTAGACTATAGACTAGACTATAGACTAGACTATAGACTAGACTATAGACTAGACTATAGACTAGACTATAGACTAGACTATAGACTAGACTATAGACTAGACTATAGACTAGACTATAGACTAGACTATAGACTAGACTATAGACTAGACTATAGACTAGACTATAGACTAGACTATAGACTAGACTATAGACTAGATTATAGACTAGACTATAGACTAGACTATAGACTAGACTATAGACTAGACTATAGACTAGACTATAGACTAGACTATAGACTAGACTATAGACTAGACTATAGACTATAGACTACACTATAGATTATACTATAGACTAGACTATAGACTAGACTATAGACTAGACTATAGACTTGACTATAGACTAGACTATAGACTAGACTATAGACTAGACTATAGATTAGACTATAGACTAGACTATAGACTAGACTATATATTAGACTATAGACTAGACTATAGACTAGACTATAGACTAGACTCTGGACTAGACTATAGACTAGACTCTGTACTAGACTATAGACTAGACTCTGGACTAGACTATAGACTAGACTCTGAACTAGACTATAGACTAGACTCTGGACTAGACTATAGACTAGACTCTGGACTAGACTATAGACTAGACTCTGGACTAGACTATAGACTAGACTCTGGACTAGACTATAGACTAGACTCTGGACTAGACTATAGACTAGACTCTGGACTAGACTATAGACTAGACTGTCTTAGGTTTGAAAAAGACAACCGTAAGCTTCAGCTGTCAAGGCAGAAGCTCACGAAAAGCGCTCTGGGAATCTGGCATTCTAGTTGCCAGATTATTTGAAAGAATAAAAAAGGCGGCGTAACAAATTCCGTTTGCTAGGTCAGATTCAGTTTCCTTATATTTCAATATTCAAACCCAAATTTAAAAATCAGAATTTTTCATTATAAACATTTATTTCTCGTTATATAGGTTACAGCCGAAATAAACAATTATTTAATGAATAATTATGCGTACTATAAACTTTTCCATTTCATAAATCATTATTAAAATAAAAAATTTTTCTCGACATCTATGTCTTCTATACCTTGTGAAATAAAAAAACATTAAACTCTTAAGATATTTGCGAAAAAAACAATTTAAAAAATCGATCATAAAAATATAAGACAGCCATCTGTCCCAAAAAGACAAACAACAGCAACAATGATAAACAACATACGAAAAAAAAACACAATTTTGTATAATTTACACTTTTTTAATAAAAGTTGTTATTTTACTTTCGTTGCGAAGGAAAATTAGTTTTTCATCTAAAACTACTACTATGTCTATTCCAGTGTCTTATATGATCGCACGTCTTAGTATTTCATATTGCCTAAATGAGATTTATACCGAAAAATAAGTTTTTTAAAAATAAAATTTATGAACTCAAATAAAGAAATAAAAATAGACATGAAAGTGGCGAAAAAAACCAAAGTTATAGGTAATAAATATTTGGATTTATGGTTGGCAACTTTATTACGTTACACCCTCTTACAATGGTTACAGAGTTACACTCTTACACTTTTAAATTGCCCAAAAATGGATTCCGCACTATAAAATTGAAAAATTTGCATAGCCACTATTTTGGTTATAGATTTTTATTGTGTATTTTGTGTTAACATGAAACTTTACTACCACCACCACCACAGTAATTACAGTTTTATGGGAAAAATACGTTATGAAAAGGATTTTATTATTCCAAAAATATTTTTAAAAATGTACCAGTACGTTAACTAGAAATTCCTTATGTCCATGTATATGCAGCAATTAAAATACTTTTTTGTACTTCTATTAAATTATAGTTACTGTTGATATAAAAAGTTAATTAAAGAAATTTGGAAAGTGTCGTTAAATATTAAAGGCGACTTTTTAAAGAAATTAAAAGAATTTAAATTTCGAAAGTTGGGCAAACAAATTTTGGCGATTTTATTGTACGATTGATATATCTTATGTCGTAAGCATTTTAATGGAAAGCAGTAAGAAATTATAGTTTTAGTAGCAAGCAAGCAAGCAAGCAAGCAGCAAGCAAGCAAGCAAGCAAGCAAGCAAGCAAGCAAGCAAGCAAGCAAGCAAGTAAGTAAGTAAGTAAGTAAGTAAGTAAGTAAGTAAGTAAGTAAGTAAGTAAGTAAGTAAGTAGTAAGTAAGTAGTAGTAAGTAAGTAAGTAAGTAAGTAGTAAGTAAGTAAGTAAGTAAGTAAGTAAGTAAGTACGTAAGTAGTAAGTAAGTAGTAAGTTCCGTCCGTCCGTAGTAAGGTAGTAGTAAGTCCGTCGTAGTAGTAAGTAAGTAGTAAGTAAGTCCGTCCGTCCGTCGTCCGTCGTCCGTCCGTCCGTCCGTCCGTCCGTCCGTCCGTCCGTCCGTCCGTCCGTCCTCGTCCGTCCGTCCGTCCGTCGTCGTCCGTAGTCCGTCCGTCCGTCCTCCGTCCGTCCGTCCGTCCGTCGTCGTCCGTCCGTCCGTCCGTCCGTCCGTCCGTCGTCCTCCGTCCGTCCGTCCGTCCGTCCGTCCTCCGTCCGTCCGTCGTCCGTCCGTCGTCCGTCCGTCCGTCGTCCGTCCGTCCGTCCGTCCTCCGTCCGTCCGTCCGTCGTCCGTCCGTCCGTCCCGTCCGTCCGTCCGTCCGTCGTCCGTCCGTCCGTCCGTCCGTCCGTCCTCCGTCCGTCCTCGTCCGTCCGTCGTCCGTCCGTCCGTCCGTCTCCGTCCGTCCGTCCGTCCGTCCGTCCGTCCGTCCGTCGTCCGTCCGTCCGTCCGTCCGTCCGTCCGTCCGTCCGTCCGTCCGTCCGTCCGTCCGTCCGTCCGTCCGTCCGTCCGTCCGTCCGTCCGTCCGTCCGTCCGTCCGTCCGTCCCGTCCGTCCGTCCGTCCGTCCGTCCGTCCGTCCGTCCTCTGGGCCCCCCGTGCCCTCCTGCCCCGCTTTCCCCCTCTTTCCCCCCCGTCGTCTCTCTCTCCTCGCCGCCTCGCCCCCCCTTTTCCCCCCTTCCGTCCTCGTTTCCCCCGTTAGTCTTCTTCCGTTCCCCCTTTTTGTCTGCGCCTGTCAATATCTCTGTTAAAATAACTAGACATGGTGAAAATGGGAGTAAGTCTGTATCAAATTTTCTTAATTCTCTTAAAAATTGCGAAAGTTTAAATGGTTTGCATTTGTTCAGTTTCGGTAGACCTCCTCATGGAATGCCAATATATAACAAAAATTTGGACCTAAAAGCAATGCCAGACAAATTTAATTTGGGTTTGGTAGTAAGTTTTTATTAAACTTTACTTCTAAAGAACTTGAACAGAAGCACTTATTAATACTTTCGCTAACGTACTACACAAACAAAATACATACACAAGTATTAAATAGTTGCAGAATCAACAAGTTGAAATTGGTTCAACAAACTTTTTAAATGCTACGAAAATATGTTTTATTTCAAGCAATTATTTCAGTTTTCTTATATGGAATAGGTCAATAAAAATAAATATTTACAGTGCTTCTTCTATTATTATAATGTCTCCTAAAAAAATTTATAATTGTAAAAAATTCAATTGAAAAATTTAATTATCTGTAAAATTTCTTTGTATAATAATATGTAGTTTTAAAAATCAAGTTAACAAAGGATTTTTTGCTTAAACTTAAACGAATACTCAAACTAATTGTTACAAACTTTTACTAAAAAGTATTTTTTAATCCTGCCACAATTTACAAACACTCTAATAATTATCTAGTTATACAATAATTTCATTTTTAAATATGTTCGAGGAAAAAAAATAGTCTACTCACTAATAATACTCGTAAAACTCTACTGTTTATATGCACATGCTGTTGCATACACATACCGTAATGTTTTTTTTTATTAATTTTAAATAAATATTTGTTTACGTTTTTTTAAACAATAAAAAAACATAAGCAAAAAATATTAAAAATAAAAGTAAGTGAAATAATAATGGAAACGTGTACTATGTACAACGTGTATTATGCCGTTAAATGGTCATAATTGTTTAAATAATGTGATTATACACCTTAAAACACTATATTAAATCATAACAATTTGTTTTGTGAAAAGGAGAGTAACAATATATATAAATAATAAAAATTCGCACACACAAAACTGTTAAGAGAGTATTTTTTATAGGCAATAACGGATTTTTAATATGCTACATATAAAAATTTTACGCTTAACTCTTTCACTTATATGGGCTATCGAAATCCCTAGATTATTTTTAATCTAGAGTGACTAAATATCGTATTAGTAACTTAAGTATCAATATGAATTTTTAGATGAAAAATGGGCGGTATAGAATCAGTAGGCATGGTATCTCTTATATTAAGAAAATAGTAGAATTCATTTGAGAAATTGTAAAAGTTAGAGTGATCAAATTTTGTCTTAGCAACTTAAGTATCAATAATTTTTAGGGGAAAATAGGCGTTCAAGAATAAGTGGGCGTGTTATCTCTCATATTAATCAAATACTTAATTTTGTACGGTCAACTTTGATATTTATATGAGCTGATAGGGGAAAAAATGGGCGAACTATCAATAGTGGGCGTGGCATCTCTTATATAAATTAAATACCAGAATGCATGTACCTGGAATACTATAACAGCTAGAGTTACCAAATTTTATGTGATTATATTCGTATGAATATAAATATTTATGACATGGAACTACAAAATATAGTGGGCGTGGCATATCCCATATGAATAAAATACTTAAATACATTTATCTGGGAAATTATAACATCTGCAGTGACCACATGTAGTAAAAGTAACTTTAATGTTAATATAAATATTTAAAACTTAAAAATGTGGAACACCATCCCTTTTTTGAATGGGTCGTTTCTTAAGTTTTATGGCGATAATTGAAGTCTCATCTACCAAACAGAAAAAGAACGGGTTTAAATATTCCAATCGAATGAAAAGTTGTAGATTTTCTACCGCCACTTCGTAAAATGGTTAAATGTGTCCCGAAATATGTTAATTACGCATTAATCATTAATATGTAGGTTTGTGCACACAGATAATATAATATAATCGGCCCATATTTGCCTCCATATGAGGACAAAGGCATGTAATTCAATAAAAACCAATATCGTTTATAATTGGTATAAAGCATAAGAACCTAAATATATCTACGAAGTCTCATGAGAATCGGTCCACTAATAACCCTACCCCTCATATAACACCTCTTACATAAAATCAGTTTTTTACTTATTTATTTTTCATATAAGATAAATTTGTCAAAAATTATTTGTTTAAAGAAATTATTCATTTTTGTAGGTCCATAACTGATCCCCCATCCTTATTCCTTATTATATAATACAAAATTTTGGACTGTATAAAAACTTTTGAATAAAATTAGTTTTATACAAAATCTTTAAATTTTGGTAATAAGTAATCTAGAATACATTACCTGGTAATGAGTAGTCGTTATTATTTAATTTTTTAATAGAATTTGCATAGCTAATTATCTAGAGCGTGTCATAAATACAATTTTTATGGATGAGAAATTTGGACTCTATTAAGGAAAACGGTTGAAAGTAAACCGAGACTTTTTAAAAAAGTTTGACTAAAACTAATTGAGGGCGCTGAATCCAAATTTATTTCATTATTTCTCCATCACATCAGGGATTTGAGATATTGTGTCCTGAAATTTGAAAAAACGCAACTTTTGGCCCTTTTTGATACGTTATAACAGCGCCTAGACAACTTTTTTTTTTTTGGAAAAGACCTACCAACTTTAAAATAAAGGCTTAACACATATTCTATCTTCTTCGAGATATGTATGTTCAAGGGATATGTTGACAAATTGACTAAAACTGTATTTTCTCGTATATTATTACTTATACGTTCCAATTTTTCACTATGAGAGTACATTTGAATTGATTTTTATCTGCTATAGTTTCTGAGATATCATCCGTTGTATTTGAAGGAGGGACAGATATCGTTATGTGGAATCAGTAAGTAATTTGGAGTCGATTGGAACATCCTTAGATAGGTGTGGATCCAATAATTTTGTTCGTTATAATACCCTCCGCACTATAGTAGTGTTGGGTATATATGAGTTTTCAAGATTTAGGTGAAGATACCTTGAAGATTAAAGAAGATATGTCAGATGTTAAACCTTTATCTTAAAGTTGACAGAATGGACTTTCAGATGGCATACAACATTTAATGCCATCTGAACATATCAAAAAGAGCAAACAATTACGTTTTCTTTTAAATTTCAAGACATGATATCTCAAATCCCAGATGTGATTGAGACAATGTGAAGTCAAAACTAAATTTTTAAACACTTTTTTTAACAAAATTGTAGCAAACACTGCGATCAGTTTTAAAAACACATAGAGATGCGTATTAACAGCTAACAGCTAGAGCATGTAAAAACCACTCATAAGATTAATAGGTGACATTTTAAGTAGATTTATCTAAAAAATAATTGAAACAAAATACTAGTCGTAGTATTTTATCTCGTATATTTTTTTTTTTTTTTTTAACTTTAAAAGCTGAGATTGTAATAAATATTTTAATTAAATGGGGGAGTTTCATATAATAATAAATTTATATAAAAAATGGAAACTTTACACTGCTATAAGTTAAACAACAAATTATTACACAATACAACAAAACAAAGAAAAGTAAATAAATAACAATTTCTTATAAAGCACATAAAACAAAAATGAAGTAACAAATTTAAAACGACACTCAATTTAACTGAATTAATTAAAAATCAAAAATCAAAATGAAAAAAAAAAAAAAAAAAAAAAACAAATCAACAAGTGTGCCACAACATATGTACAATGACATTGAAATATGTTTTAATATCCTCAGCATGAATGAAAAAAATCTGCAGCAAGGAAGTCAGCATGCAACATGT
>NW_023997197.1:0-25198 GCF_015586225.1 Lucilia sericata | reverse complement strand
TCGGAACATCAATAGAGAATCGAAAAGTCGTTTTGAAACAATCCAAATTTTGGGAAAATCAATATCAAACCTTTTTGCAGATTTGATCAACTTGGATCAAAAATGAATGGAGTGCTTTTAAGTAACTTTGCAGATGTCTGTTTTGGTATTGGAAGGCAATACTTGGACTTATGTGAAGACTCTGCTCCAGAGATACAAGCCGAGACGGCTCAAATCAGCGGCGGCTGGCTGCCGGTAATATTTTGCAAGCCGCACCGCTGCCTGCTTCTTTCGGCTCAAAAGCTAAGCCGGCTTAAACGTAGCAGCTGATAAAGATTAGAATCGCACATGTATTTCAGAAAATAATTTCACTAATTTCAACGGAGTTGCCTTTTTTTTTAATTCTTATGGCTAATTGAAAAGAGTTGCCACACAATATTGTGCTAATATTAAAATAGTGATTACTACTATAATAATGTCAATTTTATGTAGAAAAAACTTATATAGAGATAGGTTTCTATATAACAGACTATTATACAGAGATTTTTTAATATAATAAACGCTTATATGGTCAATTTTGAAGAATAAGTAAAATTGAGCCAACAATTTGGCCGCCACCGATATTTTCTATAATAAGCCGCCGCCGCCGACCTAAAATGGTTGCGCCGCCGCCGCCGATAATTTTGCATCGGCTATATCTCTGCTCTGCTCTATCGTTCGATGTTCAAAAACTGAGTTTCTAATCAGTGGTTCTGACCTAATTTCATGGCTTGGCAACGTTTTCCAGATGTGTTCACTGTCCTCTCCGTATAGATCAAAGCTTCCGCTACAGAATGTGAAACTAATAAGATATCATTGTCATCACTACGATAGAAGTAAGGAAATTACCTATGGATACGATAGGATGAAGCTGAAAAAGTTAAAAAATTGAGCTATCAGTGACTAAAGAATTTCCGAGAAATATATAGGTACCGACATGACATTGGAGGGTGAAGTATCTTTATGTGGACATTCTTCGAGGATTGTCAAGAGACAACTCCGTTAAAATTTTTGGACATCGAAAGGTTCGAGGAGATCTCTCAGATATCCGGCGATGTGCAGGACATCTGATCGCAGTCGTATGGTCGAGAGATAAACTCCTATTTATAAGGCCAATGACCAGAATTTACCGGTAGAAGGCCTTCCGTTGTATGGTCGAGAGATAAACTCCTATTTATAATGCCAATGACCAGAATTTACCGGTAGAAGGCCTTCCGTTGCTACAATTATGCGAATAAGGTGCCGAACAGAAGGCAAATAAATGTCTTTCTTATCTACATAAATTGGTGCTGAGTTATCCGATATCGTTCCATGCAAAGGAGAAACCTAGCATCAAGGTTAGAACAACGACTGATCCAATCCAATAGTACAAGTACACGCTCTTCTACGATTGTCAAGAAACCATTTTGGTCAATTTTCTACGTCCCAGCGAAGGAAAAGAAAGCAAAGAATTGGAATCAGTTTTGAAGAGATGACTCAGCCCTAGCACGTAGTACAGGACATTTGCTCGCAGTCTGATGGTATTAATTATGAGGCCTAGAACCGACTGGTAGAAAGTCACACATATGGCTGGAAGTATGTGAATATTGTTTGCGCAGCCAAGTGCTTCTCTACGTCCCGGAAAAGAAGGCGAAGAATTGTCGTCAGGAATTATCCGGCATATCTAGCTATGATAGTGCTGAAAGCTCCAGCATAGTTCAGCCTAAAGGAGAGTTAACTTAACAAAATCTACCGAAAGAACTGTAAGTCTTATTTTGAAAGGGAGTACATATAGCAGTTGTCGATCCGCAATGCGTTTAGAAGATAGGATGAGGGCGATACTATAATCAGAGCTTTAAGCTTTCACTTTTGAAGGTTCTCTGCGGTTTTGGTTCAAAATAAGGATATGTTAGCTGTACTACGATTGAAATTTGAGTATTCGGTGTGTCTAGTTCGAACGAAAGAATAATTGATTTCTTTTCCGAAATCTGGGTGCAGTGGATAACGAAGATGATCTTCTAGATTGGGTTGCAGAGGAAGTCAACTAAACAGCTGTCTACAACAAGCTGAACCAACCCAACATCCGATGAACTTAAGAACACAAAGAAAATTCGATACAAAGTATGGCGTCGAGGTAGGTATTTAAAAGGCTTCTCTACAATGTGAATATAAAAACATTCCAATTCTACGTGAAATGGACTGCTCAATATCTTAAACCCCTACTAACTTGAAGATCTGGTATTATTGAGAATAAATTTCAAAAATTATGTCTCTAGATTCCAATACAGATAGCATCCATCTCTACGTTAGTTTAAGATCACTATGATCTGAAGATCTGGTATTGTTGAGCGCATATTTCAGAAATTATGTTTATATTCCAATACAGGTCTCAACAATTCATGTGGAAGCTCACTGTAACGAAAATTGTTGAGAATATCTTTCAGAAATTATGTATATAGATTCCAATATAGTTAGATGGCATCGATCGCAAGGTCAAGAAAAAGAAGGCAAATAATTGTTATTAGGAAATCCTGCCATATCAAGCTAATATAGTGCTGAGAGCTCCAGCATAGTTCAGATGATCTTTTAGACTTCGTTGTAGGGGAAGTCAACGGAACAGCTGTCTACAAGATTGATCAGCCTGAACCAAACTTTCGTAGAATTGAAAAGAATTCCATGCCAAGTATCACGACGAAATAGGTCCAAAATGTGGACACTGAACTTTTCAGTTATAACCTGGAAGTTCTACGCGAAACCTTAAAACCCTAATGACTTGAAGATCTGATATTATAGCGAATATATTTCTGAAACTGTAATATGATTGGAAATCCGTTTCGGAATATGTATGAAATGAAGACAAGCTTCTAAATTTTGACCCATATGACATTGACCTTAAATTCGGTAACAATACTGACAATGGAAAGTTGGCACATGTCCACTTTTACTACGCCAAAGTTTTTGAGGGTGTATATAATCAATTTTCTCACTTTTTAACTCCACTATCCAAACAATTTCTTTGAGTGTACAACAGAGAGAGTTCCCCTTTCAATATGAGTCCATATTAACAGCAACAATAACAACAACAACTGACAATGACTATTTTGCAACATAATCGTTTGCCATCAATTCGTATGTTGTTTATGTCAGCAGCACAAACCGCAGTGTCACCAACATGTCTCGTCCGTCGCATTGTTGCATGTTACTGAAATAAATAAATATTGTACAACAATTTTACTCTATGAAACGAAAATTTTTTATAACAATTTTTGATTTTATTATGGAACGATATTGGGGAGACAATGAATTTGTCTTCATAAACATGCATACACAATACGTAATGGTGTTATTTTTGTTTTTGGTTTTCAGGGACAATATTAATCGTCTCAAAAGTGGAAGAGTCAAAGGAGAAGGAAAAAAACTTATGTCACGCGTTTTATAAGGAACTTTTTCTTTTGGTACTTTTTTGCTTTGGTCGCTTTAAGCGACATGTGGTTTTCTTTTTCTTTAAGATTTACTCTTCATCAATATTTTTGGGGTAATAAATCAAATTTTGATTTATTTTCATTGTTAACGTACATTACAAGAGAGAAACAAAGTTTTTTTGCTTTTTCCCCCTTTGGGAAAATTTGTTTATATCATGCTGTGTTCTATTGTGTGTTGAAAATTTTGACAATGATAAAATCACGTTTCGTGTGTGATAAAAAACCTAAAGTTATCGTGACAATATTGTGTAAAAATGATCTTGATTTTTTGGGTTGGGAGTAGTATTTGATTGGGATTGCAAATGGTGAGGGCGGGGTAAGACTTTATTAGTTAGTTAGTACGTTAGTTAGTTAGTTAGTTAGTTAGTTAGTTAGTTTGTTAGTAAGTTAGTAGTTAGTTAGTTAGTTAGTTAGTTAGTTAGTTGTTAGTTAGTTAGTTAGTAGTTAGTTAGTTAGTTAGTTAGTTAGTTAGTTAGTTAGTAGTTGTAGTTAGTTAGTTAGTAGTAGTTAGTTAGTTAGTTAGTAGTTAGTTAGTTAGTTAGTTAGTAGTTAGTTAGTTAGTTAGTTAGTTAGTAGTTAGTTAGTTAGTTAGTTAGTTAGTTAGTTAGTTAGTTAGTTAGTTAGTAGTTAGTTAGTTCGTTAGTTGTTAGTTAGTTAGTTAGTTAGTTAGTTAGTTAGTTAGTTAGTTAGTTAGTTAGTTAGTAGTTAGTTAGTTAGTTAGTTAGTTAGTTAGTTAGTTAGTAGTTAGTTAGTTAGTTAGTTAGTTAGTTAGTTAGTTAGTTAGTTAGTTAGTTTAGTTAGTTAGTTAGTTAGTTAGTTAGTTAGTTAGTTAGTTAGTTAGTTAGTTAGTTGTTAGTTAGTTAGTTAGTTAGTTAGTTAGTTAGTTAGTAGTTAGTTAGTTAGTTAGTTAGTTACTTAGTTAGTTACTTAGTAGTTAGTTAGTTAGTTAGTTAGTAAGTAAGTTAGATAGATAGTAGTTAGTTAGTTAGTTAGTTAGTTAGTTAGTAAGTTAGTTAGTTAGTTCGTTAGTTAGTTAGTTAGTTAGTAGTTAGTTAGTTAGTTAGTTAGTTAGTTAGTTAGTTAGTTAGTTAGTTAGTTAGTTAGTTAGTTAGTTAGTTAGTTAGTTAGTTAGTTAGTTAGTTAGTTAGTTAGTTAGTTAGTTAGTTAGTTAGTAGTTAGTTAGTTAGTAGTTAGTTAGTTAGTTTAGTTAGTTAGTAGTTAGTTAGTTAGTTAGTTAGTTAGTTAGTTAGTTGTAGTTAGTTAGTTAGTTAGTTAGTTAGTTAGTTAGTTAGTAGTTAGTTAGTTAGTTAGTTAGTTAGTTAGTAGTTAGGTAGTTAGTTAGTTAGTTAGTTAGTTAGTTAGTAGTTAGTTAGTTAGTTAGTTAGTTAGTTAGTTAGTAGTTAGTTAGTTAGTTAGTTAGTTAGTTAGTTAGTTAGTTAGTTCGTAGTTAGTTAGTTAGTTAGTTAGTAGTTAGTTAGTTAGTAGTTAGTTAGTTAGTTAGTTAGTTAGTTAGTTAGTTAGTTAGTTAGTTAGTTAGTTAGTAGTAGTTAGTTAGTTAGTAGTTAGTTAGTTAGTTAGTTAGTTAGTTAGTTAGTTCGTTAGTTAGTTTAGTTAGTTAGTTAGTTAGTTAGTTAGTTAGTTAGTTAGTTAGTTAGTTAGTTAGTTAGTTAGTTAGTTAGTTAGTTAGTTAGTTAGTTTAATTTGCGCTCCTTTACTAGTTACAGTTACTAGGTGGGAATCGAACCCACGCCCTTCGATCTAACATAGTAGAACTCTAATCATTTACCTACCAGACGCCATAGGGTCCTTCAGTTGGGTCCTAAACTTATTCACACCCAAATGTTTAAACATTGCAGTAATAAATTTATTGTTTTTTTTCTGAAATCTTCTTTCTCATTAATTTCAGAATTTATGAAATATTATTGAAACTATAATTCTTATATCGACATAAGAATAAGTATTAAATTCCTTGTACAAAACACCTGTGCTCACCACTTAGTTAATAAACATATTTTATTAATAATTTCCTCTACTTAACCGACACCAGAGTTGATAAATGCCGTTTATCTCTGTCATTTCATGGTCTGACATTGACGTATTAAATCTAGTATAATTATTAATATTATAATAAGCTATATTTATTTAAATTTCTGTCATATACTTAAGTAAACTGGTACATACTCGTATATTTATTGACTCTTGTATGGACTTTATCTGACAACTTTCTTGGAATGTAATTACAACATACTAACTACCATTACAAGATGATTGATATTCTTCCAATTGCATATAGAAACAAGTTAAAATCAATAATATAATGCAATCTCATTTACAACCTTTCAATACAATTAATATTGTGTTTTGTTAAAACTAAAGGTGGAGCAGAGGTTCTCAAAGGGTTTAGGGGTTGGGTGAATTTGAATATGAAAATAATAATTTCGATCGGTAGTTAATCGTTGTAAAGTTATCAATATACGAATCTTTTACATGGTAGACTGTGGAACGCCAAAGTAGTCACAAATCCCACAATAGGGATAACAGTTAAGTGAAGAATAATTTTAAAAATTTTATCCAGTAGAACATCGGAGATCTTCTTCACTTTATCTTTCCTTCTGAATAAGTCGGAGTGTCAATAATTGTCTCCGTAATCAACTAAATTAGATTGCATTTCAGACCCAAGATATTAAATCTCTCAACGGGTCGCAGCCTTGGGGAAAGGTGTAATGAGCAAGCTCAATCTACCCCCCGACATAATGTCGCCCAACCACACTACTATGGCTCTGTTGATTCGGCGATAGCACCTAGGGGACGTAATTAGTAGTCCGAAACACGGATCATATTAATAGACAAGACTTTATTTCAGTGGCCACAAAGACCCACTGTGATAAGTTGAGCACGCACTCAAGCATGTTGGAAAATCGCTATAAATTAAAGAAAGGGCAGAGACGACCTTGTACCACGTTCTCCTTCCCCTTTTGCTAGACCGTAGTCTAACCAATCGTTCATCGTTACCACCATCACACATCCGTCAAATCCATCAATCACTCCATTCTCCACAGTCATGCTCGATACAGAAATGTATCTTGAAAATTCATATTTCACCGTGTATCAGTCTTTTAACCAAGCACGCCCTTCCTGCGATTTAGGTTTCAACCACAGCCACTACTGGGATCCAGAAGGAACCTTAACCAACTGACCAGCCAGGACAAGTCCTGTGCGCAACTGGCCACCCGTAGTACCAGATTATGTGGTCTCTGGTTAGACCAAGGACTAGGCCAGACAGTAAATTGTTACACCAATTTATAGTCACGGAAGACTACAGGTATTGGTAGCACCTATCTACCCCCGGATTGTAATACACCAAGATGTGGTCTGACATCAAGGAAACATGCCCGGGGGACCAGAATTACCACAGTGTGTCACTGTGAGTAAGAACAAAGTTTCAGCTTATTTGATGGATTCGTACTTCGGTCTACCGATTACGTCCCTAGGTACTATAACCGACTGCGTGGTTGTAAACGGAAGTGATGTTTTGCATCTCGGAAGTTAAGCAACGGGACAGCAATAGTCAGAGATTAGATTAGCTCGAGCAAGTGCACGTATACTGGACCGGAAATTCCACGTACGTAAATTGCCACCAGCGTGTAAGAACCAAAATGGGGCGGTGGTGAGTATTTGCAAAAGCTCACCCAGTGGTTGAGAAAGACCATCGTGAAATATTCCAACATGGCAGGTGTTCACGTCAGAGATACAAGCCGATGCGAAATGATCGGCGGCGGCGGCGCAACCATTTTGGGTCGGCGGCGGCGGCTTATTACAGAAAATATCGGCGGCGGCTAAATTGTCGGCTCAATTTAACTTTTTCTTTAGAAATTGACCTTATAAGGTTTATTATATTGAAAAAAATCTTTGTATAATAGTCTGTTACATAGAAACCTGTCTCTATATAAGTTTTTTCTGCAGAAAATGGACATTTATAGTAGTTTTCACTATTTTAATATTAGCACAATATTGTGTGGCAACTCTTTTAAATAGTGGCAACTCCGTTCAATTTGGTGAAATTATGTTCTGAAATACATGTGTGATTCTAATCTTTATCAGCCGCTACGTTTAAAGCCGGCTTAGCTTTTGAGCCGAAAGAAGTCGGCGGCGGCGCGGCTTGCAAAATATTACCGGTGGCCAGCCGCCGCCGATTTGAGCCGTCTCGGCTTGTATCTCTGGTTCACGTAAAGCACTTCGACTTTAATTATTCTATTACTTACCTTACCAAGAACAGAAGTTCTAGCACGGCACAACCGGAAGTCAATTGACTCCTTTTTTATCTGGGACCAAGTTGGTCCCGCCACTTGCATACACTATACATATTCACATACTATTGGTGAGGTTCTTTTGGGGTACACTTGATGGCTATTGACGATTAACTGTCGGAGCAAGGATAGAGGGATCCTGATTTTTAAGAATATATATGCCGGTCTAACAAATACATCTCTAGGTGTAGTTGCTAACATAATCACCCCAGTATTGTGGTTGTGCGGTCTTAAAAAGGTTAAGAATGGCTATTAAGAGAGTCTCTAGAGATTGAGCGGTTTAAAGAGTCCCTGGATGGGGATATTTTGGCATAGGTGACGCATTAAGTGCAGAACTATTATGGTAAGATATCTGCTAGACCAGGAAGTTGTTAACCATTTCTAGTACAACAAAGTTGGGGAACCACTGTTCGAAATCACATTCTTGGTTTGTAGCAAAACAAAATTGCAAAAGTTATTATAATCCATCAATAAATTTGTGTCATCCAAATGACATTTATGGATTGTTGGACACATTTATGACCAGATTGTATATATATTGCCAACAACAACAACCAGCAACAACATCAAACAAATATGCACAAAAGAAAGGAAACGACTAAGCAATAACAACAGCAACAAGATACCAGCAAAAAAAAACTCACTTAACCACTTGCAATTGATAGAGTTAAGTCAATGCAACAAGTTTAATATTGGCAACATTATTTGCCACATATAGCAACAAACAAACATTTTATGGGAGTCTATGCTTTCGATGGAATACACTCAGGTGTTGGCGCGCTGAAAATTCAAATCAATTTAAATGTTGTGCATTCTATTTTTATGAGGCGAAAGAAATACGTGGGCCTGGTTTTTCTTAAATCATGGATTGGATTTTTTTTTCCGTTAAAGTGGATTTGGATTTTCTTACCATTACTTGTATTGATATTTGTTGTTGTTTATAAGTCCACGCTTGCATTCACATTTAGATTGTGTCTTTGTCATTGTTTGGGAGATTTTTTTTTTTTTGTTATTTTTTCTTAAAGATTTGTATTTTGCAAATATTTTTTATTCTCAGATTATCATTAATTACAATTGATTTTTATAATAATTTTGATGTTGTTTAATGTTATTATTTAGTTTCAAACTTTTGTAATAATTTGCAGTGTTGAAAACAGCAACAACAACAACAATAATAATATCAAATGGGAAAAACGTGTTAAAGTTTAAATAAAAACTTTGTAAATCAGTTTCTATTCAAATTGTTGGACCAAAAAAAAGTTTGCCTATTTATTTATTTTAAAATATAGGAGGTTCACTATCAAAAGAAAAGGAAATATTAAAGCCAAAAACTGGCTTTTGTTTGAGGAATCAATTACCTCTAGATTTTAATAAATATTCTTTTTTTTTAACCAATTATTTACCCCAACCCTCGTTTGTAGTCTCTTTTGAAAGGTTTGTTGCATGGAAATTAATCTAATTGCTTTAGATTTGAATTTATTTCCATAAAATATTTCTACTCTACCAACTGCAATAAATTTTTTGTGACGCATTTAGCACCAATTTGAGATTTTTCTTATATTTTTTTTCTTCGTATTTGACTTGCCATGATTTTGATTTCAGCTAGACTGGATAATAGATCATAAAAATTATTACAGATAGATTTATATTTTTCTATATTTAAAGTCATGGGAAAAACTAATGAGATGTTGTAATCGTTTGTGTGTGTACGTTTCGATTGTTGCATTGTGGTGGCATGAACGAATTATGTTCGATTTATGAATTATATGCAAATCTCACGATGTGTGGACATGATATTATTTAACATGTGTGTTTAGTTGCAATCAAATGTCATTTTAAAATGAGATATTCGTTCCTTTTAAGCTTTATGATTTTATTAGCTATACCCAGTGTGCTTTGCTACCCTAAATGTTTGCAGTTACGGAGATATGCAACTTTAATACATATTTTTAGTTTTCTAGTTCAGTCCTAGTTCAGTTCTAGTTCAGTCCTAGTTCAGTTCTAGTTCAGTTCTAGTTCAGTTCTAGTTCAGTTCTAGTTCAGTTCTAGTTCAGTCCTAGTTCAGTTCAGTTCAGTTCGAGTTCAGTCTAGTTCAGTTCTAGTTCAGTTCTAGTTCAGTTCTAGTTCAGTTCTAGTTCAGTTCTAGTTCAGTTTCTAGTTTCAGTTCTATTTCAGTTCTAGTTCAGTTCTAGTTCAGTTCTAGTTCAGTTCTAGTCAGTTCTAGTTTCAGTCTAGTTCAGTTCAGTTCTAGTTCTAGTCAGGTCTAGTTCAGTCCTAGTTCAGTTCTAGTTCAGTTCTAGTTCAGTTCTAGTTCAGTCCTAGTTCAGTCTAGTTCAGTTCTAGTTCAGTTCTAGTTCAGTTCTAGTTCAGTTCTAGTTTCAGTTCTAGTTCAGTTCTAGTTCAGTTCTAGTTCAGTTCTAGTTCAGTTCTAGTTCAGTTCGTAGTTCAGTTCTAGTTCAGTTCTAGTTCAGTTTCTAGTTCAGTTCTAGTTCAGTTCTAGTTCAGTTCTAGTTCAGTTCTAGTTCAGTTCTAGTTCAGTTCTAGTTCAGTTCTAGTTCAGTTTCTACTTCAGTTCTAGTTCAGTTCTAGTTCAGTTCTAGTTCAGTTCTAGTTCAGTTCTAGTTCAGTTCTAGTTCAGTTCTAGTTCAGTTCTAGTTCAGTTCTAGTTTTTCAGTTTCTAGTTCAGTTCCTAGTTCAGTTTCTAGTTCAGTTCATTCTAGTTCAGTTCTAGTTCAGTTCTAGTTCAGTTCTAGTTCAGTCCTTGTTCAGTTCTAGTTCAGTTCTAGTTCAGTTTCTAGTTCAGTTCTAGTTCAGTTCTAGTTCAGTTCTAGTTAAGTTCTAGTTCAGTTCTAGTTTCAGTTCTAGTTCAGTTCTAGTTCAGTCCTAGTTCAGTTCTAGTTCAGTTCTAGTTAAGTTCTAGTTCAGTTCTAGTTCTAGTTCTAGTTCTAGTTCAGTTCTAGTTCAGTTCTAGTTCAGTTCTAGTTCAGTTCTAGTTCAGTTCTAGTTCAGTTCTAGTTCAGTTCTAGTTCAGTTCCAGTTCAGTTCTAGTTCAGTTCTAGTTCAGTTCTAGTTCAGTTCTAGTTCAGTTCTAGTTCAGTTCTAGTTCAGTTCTAGTTCAGTCCTAGTTCAGTTCTAGTTCAGTTCTAGTTCAGTTCTAGTTCAGTCCTAGTTCAGTTCTAGTTCAGTTCTAGTTCAGTTCTAGTTCAGTCCTAGTTCAGTTCTAGTTCAGTTCTAGTTCAGTTCTAGTTCAGTTCTAGTTCAGTTCTAGTTCAGTTCTAGTTCAGTTCTAGTTCAGTTCTAGTTCAGTTCTAGTTCAGTTCTAGTTCAGTTCTAGTTCAGTTCTAGTTCAGTTCTAGTTCAGTTCTAGTTCAGTTCTAGTTCAGTTCTAGTTCAGTTCTAGTTCAGTTCTAGTTCAGTTCTAGTTCAGTTCTAGTTCAGTTCCAGTTCTAGTTAGTTTCTAGTTCAGTTCTAGTCTAGTTCAGTACTAGTTCTAGTTCTAGTCCAGTTCTAGTTCAGTTCTAGTTCAGTTATAGTTCAGTTCTAGTTTCAGTTCTAGTTCAGTTCTAGTTTCTAGTTCTAGTTCAGTTCATAGTTCAGTTCTAGTTCAGTTCTAGTTCAGTTCTAGTTCAGTTCTAGTTCAGTCTAGTTTCAGTTCTAGTTCAGTTCTAGTTCAGTTCTAGTTCAGTTCTAGTTCGTTCTAGTTCAGTTCTAGTTCAGTTCTAGTTCAGTTCTAGTTCAGTTCTAGTTCAGTTCTAGTTCAGTTCTAGTCAGTTCTAGTTCAGTTCTAGTTCAGTTCTAGTTCATTTCTAGTTCAGTTTCTACTTCAGTTTCTAGTTCAGTTCTAGTCGTTTAGTCAGTTCTAGTTCAGTTCTAGTTTCAGTTTCTAGTTCAGTTCTAGTTCAGTTCTAGTTCAGTTCTAGTTCAGTTAGTTCAGTTCTAGTTCAGTTCTAGTTCAGTTCTAGTTCAGTAGTTCAGTTCTAGTTCAGTTTCTAGTTCAGTTCTAGTTCAGTTCTAGTTCAGTTCTAGTTTAGTTCTAATTCAGTTCCAGTTCTAGTTGAGTTTTTTTTTTTTCCTATTCGAGTTTATGGAACTTAATATCTATTTATATTTAAAGTTTTGTCTTTAAAAAGTATTGCTTAATCTTTTCAATAGTCCTAGTGATTTGGCAGTAACTGGGTGGACCTATGCTAATCCTCACAGGTTCGGATTCCACTCAAAACTAATCTTACTAAAAAGCTAGATTATATCAACAACAAATTACAGCTTTCCTCCACAATATTTTATAATGTTTGCACTAAATATTGATATCTTTAGCATTAACACTTTGATTTATATTTTATTGAATACTGTCACATACCTGAAAACGCAATTTGTCTTAAAAATCAATTACAACATGACATAAATCTCAGCAAATGAAAAGTAAACTGAAAAAACGAAAACAAACTACACTTGCCTTAACCTGAGAATGTCAACGCACTAATTTTTAAACTGTCAGTTGTTTAAAGCGTAAACCAGCTTACAAAGCAACGAGCAGAAAAAACTTAAAATTTATGATCAGCACTTAAATTTAGTTCAAATTTATTCTCATGATCTTAACGACAAAGTTTAAGAAGAGGCAAAAAAGCTCAGATGCAAAACATCAGTAAGTAAAAATTTAATTGCAACAGCAAAAACTTTGGTTTATAAAATTGTCTATAATTGATTTGCGATAAGAGCAACGTGATTGATTATGACAGGCACAATACAGGTGACATACCTGCAACAAGTGAACAACAAAATTTGCATACACACTGTAAAGCAATTGAGAGAATAAGAGGAGACGGATGAAAGAACAGTCGTAAAGACTGAAAGTTGATTGACACACATGGTCATTCATGTGAAATAAAATTGAAATAATGTTGCAAAGTAAAGAAATAACAAACGAAAAAAGTTTTCGATCTTTTTTACTCTTGAGAAAAGAGTGAACAAGAAAAAACATTGATCATATTGAACGACATGATGTCGTGTTAATCTCAATCAAGTGCAATTTGTATTTGATTTGAGAAAATTAGGTCTCATGGGTACCCTACAGATAGATAATGAAAACTAACTGCACTAGAACTGAACTAGAACTGAACTAAAACTGAACTAGAACTGAACTAGAACTGAACTAGAACTGAATTAGAACTGAACTAGAACTGAACTAGAACTGAACTAGAACTGAACTAGAACTGAACTAGAACTGAACTAGAACTGAACTAGAACTAAACTAGAACTGAACTAGAACTGAACTTGAACTGAACTGAACAGTTCTAGTTCAGTTCTAGTTCAGTTCTAGTTCAGTTCTCGTTCAGTTCTAGTTCAGTTCTAGTTCAGTTCTAGTTCAGTTCTAGTTCAGTTCTAGTTCAGTTCTAGTTCAGTTCTAGTTCAGTTCTAGTTCAGTTCTAGTTCAGTTCTAGTTTAGTTCTAATTCAGTTCCAGTTCTAGTTGAGTTTTTTTTTTTCCTATTCGAGTTTATGGAACTTAATATCTATTTTATATTTAAAGTTTTGTCTTTAAAAAGTATTGCTTAATCTTTTCAATAGTCCTAGTGATTTGGCAGTAACTGGGTGGACCTATGCTAATCCTCACAGGTTCGGATTCCACTCAAAAACTAATCTTACTAAAAAGCTAGATTATATCAACAACAAATTACAGCTTTCCTCCACAATATTTTATAATGTTTGCACTAAATATTGATATCTTTAGCATTAACACTTTGATTTATATTTTATTGAATACTGTCACATACCTGAAAACGCAATTTGTCTTAAAAATCAATTACAACATGACATAAATCTCAGCAAATGAAAAGTAAACTGAAAAAACGAAAACAAACTACACTTGCCTTAACCTGAGAATGTCAACGCACTAATTTTTAAACTGTCAAGTTGTTTAAAGCGTAAACCAGCTTACAAAGCAACGAGCAGAAAAAACTTAAAATTTATGATCAGCACTTAAATTTAGTTCAAATTTATTCTCATGATCTTAACGACAAAGTTTAAGAAGAGGCAAAAAAAGCTCAGATGCAAAACATCAGTAAGTAAAAATTTAAATTGCAACAGCAAAAACTTTGGTTTATAAAATTGTCTATAATTGATTTGCGATAAGAGCAACGTGATTGATTATGACAGGCACAATACAGGTGACATACCTGCAACAAGTGAACAACAAAATTTGCATACACACTGTAAAGCAATTGAGAGAATAAGAGGAGACGGATGAAAGAACAGTCGTAAAGACTGAAAGTTGATTGACACACATGGTCATTCATGTGAAATAAAATTGAAATAATGTTGCAAAGTAAAGAAATAACAAACGAAAAAAGTTTTCGATCTTTTTACTCTTGAGAAAAGAGTGAACAAGAAAAAAACATTGATCATATTGAACGACATGATGTCGTGTTAATCTCAATCAAGTGCAATTTGTATTTGATTTGAGAAAATTAGGTCTCATGGGTACCCTACAGATAGATAATGAAAACTAACTGCACTAGAACTGAACTAGAACTGAACTAAAAACTGAACTAGAACTGAACTAGAACTGAACTAGAACTGAATTAGAACTGAACTAGAACTGAACTAGAACTGAACTAGAACTGAACTAGAACTGAACTAGAACTGAACTAGAACTAAACTAGAACTGAACTAGAACTGAACTTGAACTGAACTAGAACTAAACTAGAACTGAACTAGAACTGAACTAGAACTGAACTAGAACTGAACTAGAACTGAACTAGAACTGAACTAGAACTGAACTAGAACTGAACTAGAACTAACTAGAACTGAACTAGAACTGAACTAGAACTGAACTAGAACTGAACTAGAACTGAACTAGAACTGAAACTAGACTGAACTGAACTGAACTAGAACTGAACTAGAACTGAACTAGAACTGAACTAGAACTGAACTAGAACTGAACTAGAACTGAACTAGAACTGAACTAGAACTGAACTAGAACTGAACTAGAACTGAACTAGAACTGAACTAGAACTGAACTAGAAATGAACTAGAACTGAACTAGGACTGAACTTGAACTGAAATAGAACTGAAATAGAACTGAACTAGAACTGAACTAGAACTGAACTAGGACTGAACTAGAACTGAAATAGAACTGAAATAGAACTGAACTTGAACTAAACTTGAAATAAACTAGAACTGAACTAGAACTGAAATAGAACTGAACTAGAACTGAACTAGAACTGAACCAGAACTGAACTAGAACTGAACTAGAACTGAACTAGAACTGAACTAGAACTGAACTAGAACTGAACTAGAACTGAACTAGAACTGAACTAGAACTGAACTAGAACTGAACTAGAACTGAACTAGAACTGAACTAGAACTGAACTAGAACTAGAACTAGAACTGAACTAGAACTGAACTAGAACTGAACTAGAACTGAACTAGAACTGAACTAGAACTGAACTAGAACTGAACTAGAACTGAACTAGAACTGAACTAGAACTGAACTAGAACTGAACTAGAACTGAACTAGAACTGAACTAGAACTGAACTAGAACTGAACTAGAACTGAACTAGAACTGACTAGAACTGAACTAGAACTGAACTAGAACTGAACTAGAACTGAACTAGAACTGAACTAGAACTGAACTAGAACTGAACTAGAACTGAACTAGAACTGAACTAGAACTGAACTAGAACTGAACTAGAACTGGACTAGAACTGAACTAGAACTGAACTAGAACTGAACTAGAACTGAACTAGAACTGAACTAGAACTGAACTAGAACTGAACTAGAACTGAACTAGAACTGACTAGAACTGAACTAGAACTGAACTAGAACTGAACTAGAACTGAACTAGACTGAACTAGAACTGAACTAGAACTGAACTAGAACTGAACTAGAACTGAACTAGAACTGAACTAGAACTGAACTAGACTGAACTAGACTGACTAGAACTGACTAGAACTAACTAACTGAACTAGAACTGAATAAAACTATACTAGAACTGGGAACTAGAAATGAACTTAGAAATGAACTAGAACTGAACTAGAACTGAACTAGAACTGTAATAGAACAGAAATAGAACTGAACTAGAACTGAACTGGAACTGAACTAGAACTTAGCTAGTACTCCGCAGTAGTGTACTTCTGGGTCAACTATGATTAACAATTTCCTTATATCTACCTCTGAATGATTAGCTTGTGTGATTTGCAAAATTGGAAAACAAGTTTCAACAAATTATTATTAAATCAAATACATCTCAGTATAAAATGCTGTACGAAATAAGCTTCTGTCTGTCAGTCAAATGGGAGGAGATGGATGAGTGACGGAATGAATAAACTTGATCCACGCAAAAAAATTAAAAAGCGGTTTTGCCATACTTGTCCATCAATTCAACTTTCAGCTGAAGATTGATCGTGGGAATACTGTAAAAGGAATTTTTCTGATGAAATTTTTTCGTTATTGCTCGCAAATATCAATCATGTTTTTATTTGGTCTTGTTTATCAATTCTTAACTGCTTTAAGAAAGTGATCGATCATAAGTGATTAAAAACTTTTTCTTTGCTAAAATTAAACTAAGAGTGGATATTAGGGGCATTCACATGGTTGGCATTAAACGAGATTATTGCATAAATACATTTAAATTATTTTATGGATTAGCTTTGCAAAGTTTCAAAATTTAAAGACTTATGTTCTGGAAACCAAAACGCTCGTTTTTCTCATCTCCTGTAATTGATTTTTACCTATAATTATTATTTTTCAATTTTATCCAAACCGAAACATGCCTTCCTTTATATCCTTTGCATCGATCCATACGCAACTTACACATAATCAGCGTTAAAAAATGTCTGCGTTGGCGACAAATTTACACGTTTTAATGCAGTCAAACGACAGGTTCATTAATTGATGTGCACATTGCCACTGCAAGTGTTTTTCTTCGTATTTATTTAGGTTGCACAGACAGAAGAAATAAAATGTTGCATGCATGATTTGCTTGAAAAAGGTTTAGGTTAATAGTTAAAGTAAAAGCATGTTAAGTGAGAGCAAAATTGGTTGAACAAGTTTTTTTTCATTTACGAAAAAAAAAATATAAATCGTGTTGCATTAGACCTAGTTGGAATCGTTGCCACAAACCATGAATATAATGTTTTATATTAAAAATACATACTATGTCTAAGGAAGTTATTTGAAAAATCCAAGTTTCTCTTTCTGTCAAAAACGAAGCTCGATTCCAAGGTTTAATTTCACAGAGCTTCAGGACTACATCGAACTCGAAAAGTTTGGCACAGAATAACTCATTTTATGTTTTATATTCTTTAATATTGTATTAAAAGTTGACCGATCACCATAAATGCACATATTTCTTTTATGATTGAAAATAAACGACATTCGATACTTTTCGATATTTTCCTCTTTGTGACACATTCCGTTAAATTACTACCTACCAGATTGTACAATTATGTATGCACAATTTCTGCTGCATTTGAGCAGCTGCTGCTCATAAAAAAGCTGCATAATAAAATGTTTAAAAGCATAAAAATTGTTGCCAACACGCAAAGTTGTCAATTTAAGCTGTTGTTTGTTCTTTTCTTTCATTTAAACATACAATGAATGCATTTTTAAACTCCTCTTCAAAAGAGTTTGCATGTGTATAAGCAGATCTTAAAAGAATGCATTTATTAGTTATAGTAAATTTTATTAATACTACCCAAATCAGGAAAATCACGCGATTTCCACAGGGAAGTGTGATGAACTAACTAACTAACTAACTAACTAACTAACTAACTAACTAACTAACTAACTAACTAACTAACTAACTAACTAACTAACTAACTAACTAACTAACTAACTAACTAACTAACTAACTAACTAACTAACTAAACTAACTAACTAACTAACTAACTAACTAACTAACTACTACTAATTACTATCTATCTATCTATCTATCTATCTATCTATCTATCTATCTATCTATCTATCTATCTATCTATCTATCTATCTATCTATCTATCTATCTATCTATCTATCTATCTATCTATCTATCTATCTATCTATCTATCTATCTATCTATCTATCTATCTATCTACTATCTATCTATCTATCTATCTATCTATCTATCTATCTATCTATCTATCTATCTATCTATCTATCTATCTATCTATCTATCTATCTATCTATCTATCTTATCTATCTATCTATATCTATCTATCTATCTATCTATCTATCTATCTATCTATCTATCTATCTATCTATCTATCTATCTATCTATCTATCTATCTATCTATCTATCTATCTATCTATCTATCTATCTATCTATCTATCTATCTATCTATCTATCTATCTATTCTATCTATCTATCTATCTATCTATCTATCTATCTATCTATCTATCTATCTATCTATCTATCTATCTATCTATCTATCTATCTATCTATCTATCTATCTATCTATCTATCTATCTATCTATCTATCTATCTATATATCTATCTATCTATCTATCTATCTATCTATCTATCTATCTATCTATCATCTATCTATCTATCTATCTATCTATCTATCTATCTATCTATCTATCTATCTATCTCTATCTATCTATCTAGCTATCTATCTATCTATCTATCTATCTATCTATCTATCTATCTATACTATTATCTATCTATCTATCTATCTATCTATCTATCTATCTATCTATCTATCTATCTATCTATCTATCTATCTATCTATCTATCTATCTATCTACTATCTATCTATCTATCTATCTATCTATCATCTATCTATCTATCTATCTATCTATCTATCTATCTATCTATCTATCTATCTATCTATCTATCTATCTATCTATCTAGCTATCTATCTATATCTATCTATCTATCTATCTATCTATCTATCTATCTATCTATCTATCTATCTATCTATCTATCTATCTATCTATCTATCTATCTATCTATCTATCTATCTATCTATCTATCTATCTATCTATCTATCTATCTATCTATCTATCTATCTATCTATCTATCTATCTATCTATCTATCTATCTATCTATCTATCTATCTATCTATTCTATCTATCTATCTATCTATCTATCTATCTATCTATCTATCTATCTATCTATCTATCTATCTATCTATCTATCTATCTATCTATCTATCTATCTATCTATCTATCTATCTATCTATCTATCTATCTATCTATCTATCTATCTATCTATCTATCTATCTATCTATCTATCTATCTATCTATCTATCTATCTATCTATCTATCTATCTATCTATCTATCTATCTATCTATCTATCTATCTATCTATCTATCTATCTATCTATCTATCTATCTATCTATCTATCTATCTATCTATCTATCTATCTATCTATCTATCTATCTATCTATCTATCTATCTATCTATCTATGTTGTAGTAAATGAGTTATATGCATTTATTGGTGTTTTAGTTAAATTTGTATGAGGAATTTCATGTCGAGTGACCCATGGGATCATCATTTCAGTGTGTCTAAAATTTGCTATATTTTATCTCGAGCGAAAGACATCTGTTTCAAAGTGTGGTCAATTGACTTGAAATCCCCCGCAAACTACTTTTATGTGAATATTTTCTAAAAGTTTGGCTTTAGTATTTAAATAGTATCTGCTGATTTTCCAAACTTTTAGCATTTATGATTTAATACTTTTAAAACTCTGTAATTTCTTCACATAGAATTTGCATTGGCTTGACAATCAATCTTGACTTGCTAATATTAACAACAATATTTTAATGTTTAAACCGTAGGTTTGCATTTCAACTCTTCTCCTCCTGCTCGTCGTTTTCGTGGTGTCTTCATCATCGACTTCTTCAACTCTTTCATTTATTGTATTTATTTATGCACCATATTTTAGTCAGATATGAAATTATGTTCATTGTGCTGCCTGCTAAATGTTGTAAATGTTTGAAGGCAGCTATACAAAAAAATGATTTGATTGACATTTCAATTAAGAAATTAGTCAGCTTAGTTTATAGTTTTTTTTTGCGTTGCCTTGTCGAGGCAATAGCAAGTTGCTGGGTGATGATTCCCTGCAGGGGGAGCAAAGTTTTGGAAAAAGAAACGTTGCATTTACTATTTACAAACTGTCAATGTGACACGACATAAACAAACATGGTGGTGATTGACTATGAAAAATGTGATGAAGTCAATTGACCTTCACTAAAGATGAATGTCCAATGATAAGGTGCCATTGTGGTATAACATGCTGATCTATTCGTTGTTGCTGCCAGTTATTTATAATAGTGTTTGGTATGGTGTGGTTTGAAATAATAAAAAATAATTAGTTAAAAGGTTGGGTATTTATTTGTATTGTTTATTTTTTCCATCAATTAATCGTGATTAATTAATGAGTATCAATTAAACTAAACAAACAAATAAAAGTGAATAATTGAAATCGAGAGGGATAAAAAAAGTTACGAAAATGATCAAAGATAAAAAAGCTTCATTCACCACTTCGACACAGTTGTGTTAGTAGTTTACGGCCAGTAGAGGTGTGTAATTTCAAAAACTGGTTTAAATCAATAAACGATATTCATCGGTAATGCAAAAAGACATTTAAGAAATAAAATGTGATGGAAAACATGTGCATTAAGACCAATTAAAAATAGTTATAATTGGCCAAGTAACAGATATTGATATTTTATAATTTAATGCATAAATTTTAAAACAATTGTATATATTTTTTAATTATATTAATATCTATAATGTGTTAATAACATCATTTATATGTAAATTTTCTTTCAAGCAATAATTAAATCAGTTTATAACTTTGCTCTCTAACAATGTTTTGCTGGGCACTATTTTGCTTTATCTTTTTGTTACAACTGACAGCTATTTATCATTTAAATCATTTTAGGGTTAACTAGCTTCTAAAATTTAAATATGGCGCTTATTTGTTTGGTTTCCTCCCCTCATTATATCTTATATTTCAAACTGACAGCTAATCAATCACTTTAGGGGTGTTTTCTTGGCTAAAGATGCTGTAGCTGACAGCAATCAATCATTTATTTTTCTCTCAAGGGTTTAGATGAGCTCTAATTCAATATGGCGTTATTCTCTTTAGTTAAGGGGTGTTTGAGAGAAAATTTGCTAGAAATCAATCATTTCGCAGAGCAAATCCAAAATGGCTGGACTGCTCTTAGAATTGTTTCAGATATATATTGTGAATATTTAAATGCCAATTCGAGAATATTTATACTTGATTCGTAAAAATACACTTATACATATAGCGAACTATGAAAGGAATGTTTAGAAACTCGGATTTCTGCACGCAGTTCTTAGAATGTTTCTATAATTATACCTGAGAGATGTTATGTCTGGAATAGCATTGGTCGCAAGATTTTCGATGATAGCTTGTCATAACAGATGTAGTATTCCGTTTATATTCTGCATTCTCTACTTTCGTCTAAATCCGTTCGTCCAATTTTGTATAGTTATGCGTCTATACCTGTGTGTCGGCTAAGAATACCAGGCATGGGGGGTAATGACTGCATTTTCAATTACAATTACATGGGAAGCAATTGTAATTGAAGGTTATCCAATTACTTTTAACTGTAATTGAATGTTTTTCAATTACAATTATTTGTAATTGAAGTTTCGCAAATTACAATTACTTGTAATTGAAGTTTTTGCCAATTACAATTACTTGTAATTGTAATTGAAGAATTTCAAGTTACAATTACTTGTAATTGTAAATTTTGTTTCTTATAATTACATGTAATTTTGTAATTAGTAATATCTAAATTACAATTTCAAGTAATTTTAACTAGAAACTTCAATTGCAATTACAAGTAATTGTAATTGGCAAAACTTCAGTTACAATTACAAGTAATTGTAATTGATAATTAAAATAACAAATAATTGTAATTGGTTATTTCTCAATTAAACATTACAAGTAATTATAATTGACCATGTAGCGAATTACTTTGTGTAATCATTACCCCCATGCCTGAAGAAATACGTAATATTGAAAAGGCTTCTTCCAACTCACGGTTGCATTAATCCAAGTAGCCGCATGGGATTGTCCTCGCCTTCGTCCAACAGTTTTGCAGTCACCTTATAGGTTGTTAGTGGTCCAAACCCACGGTTGTATTATTCCAAGTAGCCGCATGGGATTGTCTCGCATTCGTCCAACAGTTTGCATTCTTTCGTTTAACTTCCTCCGATTATAACCGAGTAGCCTGGGTATCAGGCTGAGCTTAACATTAGAAAAGTATTAGGTTATAGCTCTCTTACTTTCCAATATAGACTTAGATAAGCGTAAATCGAAGATATGTTAACCTCTTTTGGCGCCACGATTAATCAAATCTATTTTAGAATTGAGTTTATACAGTTTATATACGGTTTATATACGGTTTCCGAGATTTCAATCTAAATCTACAGACCAGTTTTGTCTCTCAATTTAGAGTCATCCGCCTAAAAATAGATTCCTGTTGTTCTAATGTTCTTCTTGACCACGATCTTCTTTCTGTTAGCAATTGCTCAGAGTTCCCCATCATTTTGGTTTCCGATATGCGATTGGGCAAGTCTGGTGTTTGTGTATCACCGTCCGATATTTCTGGTATATATTGAATGACGTCTCCTGTAAACTGACTTTGGTCAATTGGTCAAGTATCGGTACATGCGCTTCGATAGGGGGAATGTCCAGCAATATTTGTAAAGCTTTGGTCCAACATAGTGAACAATTTATATCTTAGCAACATGTACGCATAACTTCCTGTGCTTTGTCCAAAGCAGTCCAACCAGATTATAGAAGAGTACTCAGAATCGGACTCATTATTCCTTTATAAAGCTAGTGAGTTACAGTTTGGACTAAGACCACATTTGAGCCTGTGGTTCTCCTACATAAGAGCCCAACATCGATATACTACTTAAGTATGTTGGTTCTAACCTATATGTGGTATTTTCAGACTAAGGATTACGTCCAAGTATTTAACCCTGACAGTCAATGATATCTTCATGTAGAAGAACCGGATTTTTTTGAAATTCTTTTGCAAGGACTGATCTCCGTTTAAATTAGGTAAACATTCAACAATTTTGGTTGAGTAAAGCAACTTTGAAATTCACTTTTTTGTGATCCTGGGAAAATCACGGTGACTTTTGATTATATGGAAATATCTACTCGGTTTTAAAAATGAAAAATCGCCAAATTATAATCTTCTATACTATATGCATATAAGCGATTATAAAAAGTCTCCTTCAGAGAAAATTTCTTTAGTATATTTTTCAACGTATGCCCCAATTTCTGACCTCAATGGAAATACAACTATATATTATTAATTTGTTTTAACAAATCAAAGTTCTTTTACTAAAAATTTATTAATCTTTATAAATATTGAAATTTTTTTTAATCAATAATATGTTTTGCAAAAAAAAATTAAATGATTTTTGAACTGTCATTAGTTTGTCGGCAACAAATGAAAGATGTTTTGTGTTTTGAACTGAAATTTTTGAACCATAAATTCTAATTTAACACAGCTTGAAGTCCGATCACTGGCAATTAATATTGTTTTTATAGAGCCTTGACCCCGCACGTTTAATATTGATTAAAATTTATTAAGGCATTTAATCATATATAAAACTATTTAAACTTTAACAAAAAAATTTGAAATAAACGATATATATTTGCATATTAAGACAATGATTTATGTCACAAAATCAACACAAACGAACTACTTGCTCCTACTACTACTATCATCATCATCATCATCATCAGCTCCGTATCAACAACACCAACGCCATTATTTTTAAAAAGTCATCAACAGTTAATGTATTTCATTTGCTTATTTTCATATATAAATTTATATAATCCAGATATTTTGTTTACATACTTACATACTCCTTTCAATATTTATATATCATTTTTTAAATAATGTGAAAGTAACTCAAGTGATAAGGAAATTGATATACGTGCTAATGATGTGTTTTTGAGTTTCGAATTGAAAATGACCAAATGATGAATTATATTAATGAGCTAAAATTAGCATCAACTAAAACCAGAGAAGATGAGTAAAAACGTGTAGTTATTTAAATTAAATATACATATTTACATGATATATTTTTTTTTTTGTAAAAAAGTTGTTTAACTGATGGAATTAAGGAATAAATCGTGAGTAGGGAATTTATATCATTAATATGGTCCATTAAGATGAAGAATTTCAATTAAAAATATCAACTTTCCGTTGAAATAAGAATAATATAATAAATACAGATATAATAGATTGAATAACAAAAGAATCAGGTTCATCATCCAAACACTGCAAATCTGAGGTAACTTTAAGCCCCTGAGTCAATTGGATTCTAAGCCACTACCAAATATTCACCATTTTGAAGACTGAGAATAAGCAATAACTTTGGGGTTTTCTGCATTCTTTCAACGACAATCCTCTTCCAAAAACTCCAAAGCTCATACAGTGAAAACACGTTATTTACCAAGCTCTTACTTAAATTCGAACTACTGAGTCAGTTGGGACCAAAATCACTTTTTGAAATTATCACCACTAAGAAGAGTGCGATATTCTTTTAACTTTGGATTCTTCAACAAAGTATGTATATGATCTCAACCGATCTGATTATAGTCAGAATAACAGGAGTATTATGATTGTTAAAACCGGTTGAAAATTGGACCATTAACAACGATTTTCACAATGACTAGCTATTTTTTAACAATAAGATATTGAACGTTCTCTTTTAGGTAGAAGAATAACTACTTGTTAAACCATAACTGAAGGTGAAGAAAATGGAGGTAAATGTTGAAAAGTCGACTTTGAGTTAGCTAGTTAGTTAGTTAGTTAGTTAGTTAGTTAGTTAGTTAGTTAGTTAGTTAGTTAGTTAGTTAGTTAGTTAGTTAGTTAGTTAGTTAGTTAGTTAGTTAGTTAGTCAGTTAGTTAGTTAGTTAGTTAGTTAGTTAGTTAGTTAGTTTTGTTTTAGTTAGTTAGTCAGTTTTTTGTTTGTTTTTTGTTTGTTTTTTTTTTTTTTTTTTTTTTTTTTTTTTTTTTTTTTTTTTTTTTTTTTGTTTGTTTTTTTTTTTTTTTTGTTGTTTGTTTGTTTTTTTTTTTTTTTTTTTTTTTTTTTTTTTTTTTTTTTTTTTTTTTTTTTTTTTTTTTTTTTTTTTTTTTTTTTTTTTTTTTTTTTTTTTTTTTTTTTTTTTTTTTTTTTGTTTGTTTGTTTGTTTGTTTGTCTAGTTGATAGTCTAGTTGATAGTCTAGTTGATAGTCTAGTCTGTACTCTAGCCTATAGTCTAGTCTATAGTCTTGTGTATAGTCTTGTCTATAGTCCACTCTATAGTCTAGTCTATAGTGTAGACTATAGTCCAGTCTATGGTCTAGTTTATGGTCTAGTCTATAGTCTAGTCTATAGTCTAGTCTATAGTCTAGTCTATAGTCTAGTCTATAGTCT
>NW_023997196.1:0-25264 GCF_015586225.1 Lucilia sericata | reverse complement strand
CTAAAGAACTAACAAACTAACTAACTAACACTAACTAACTAACTAACTAACTAACTAACTAAACTAACTAACTAACTAAACTAACGAACTAAAGAACTAACTAACTAATAACTAACTAACTAACTAACTAACTAACAACTAACTAACTAACTAACTAACTAACTAACTAACTAACTAAACTACTAACTAACTAACTAACTAACTAACAACAACTAACTAACTAACTAACTAACTAACTAACTAAACTAACTAACTAACTAACTAACTAACTAAACTAACTAACTAACTAACGAACTAACTAACTAACAAACTAACTAACTAACTAACTAACTAATTAACTAATAACTAACTAAACTAACTAACTAACTAACAATAATTCAACTATAAAAACAATCACTACGTATCACGATTAAATTAGCAAAAATAATTTTTATATAAATGTATAAATTTAGGGGATCGGCCTTATAAATCCCTTCCCCCATATAACCCCTTTTTCGGAAAATCACAAATTGCCAACAAGTTGTAAAAAAGTTTGTAATTAAGGTAAAAACAACTTAAGGTTTGCTTCCTTTCCGATTTATTTCTTAATTTAAATCTTTCCAGTTAGCTATTTCATAGCTAAAACCTGCAAAACTTCAGACATACATGTAAGTGAAATTGAAAAACTTACATATGAGTTAAACAAACAGCAGGAGTAACTGCTATCACAGCAGTATTGTGTATTTAGTTCATGTAACTTTATACTTTTTATGATGCCATTAAAAAATGTTCACGTTTCTTTAATACTTTTTTTATATTTTTTTTTCTTCCTCTATTTCAAAAGAAAAAAAAAAACACATCTTTGACCATTTTTTGTTTGCTACCACACACATTCATAAAATTGTACGTAGGTTTAAAGTTCATTTGTGTGTCAACAATAGACCTATCCTTGAAAATAGATGAATTCAATTTTTTGGAGAAGGCCTTTAAGGAAATTTTAAAATGAGTTGGAAACTTTCAAACGCTTTCTAGCTTTAAACGGTAAGAAGTTTTACCAGTTAGTTTTAGAATCTTTGAGTATTGTTATTTTACGAGCAGCTCTATTGCTTCACATACATTAGTATAAATTACAAAATGTGTAAGTAAATGTGTAACTGTATAACTTTGTGAGCTACTGGAACATGGTGAGATGTTTGACAGTATTTTTTTTTTATTATACATGTTTCTGTTTTTTTTTTTTTGGTAGTTGTTTATTAGATTTGTTTGGTATTTTGTAGTCTTTGTTGTAAAGTTAATGGCGTTTGAATTTAATTCTTGGTAAGTACGTGTAAAAGAGTTTCACTTTGACATGCTGAGTTGCAGTCAAACATTGAAAGTGGTGTAAGTTACGTTTTTTGTTCATATATGGTTTTTGGAGCAGTACCTAGTAGTACTACCAGGAGTTAATGTATCCGTTGCAGACAGAACGAATAGTCTCGGATATAGTCTGATCTATGGCCTGGTTATAGTGTTGTTTTCAGCCAGGCATGCGTATGTATATTCTCGGCTACACCTTATCTATAATCCCGAGTAGTGTTTGGTTTATTGTCAATACTATGTTGTCTATAGTCTGGTCTAGTCTTGAATATACGTTTATCTATGTACTCGACTATATAGTTCAATCTAAAGTCTATATATATATTGATCTAGATAGTATTTACTGTAGTCTAGCCTGTAGTTTAGACTACAATTTTGCTGTAGTATCGACTCTAGTCATAGCTATTGTCTATACATTCGACTATAGTCAGAACTACAATATTTTAAAGTCCAGACTTGAATTGATCTCGTAGATACTTGATTATACTTTCGACTGTAATCGATTTTTGTAACAAATTGTTAAAATATTTCGGAATTATTTATTGTTAGAGAAATAACCTACTCACTGGTGTAGGGTATCATATGGTCGGCCATGCCCCACTATATATATCTTCACTTGTTTTAAAATGATTTTGCTATATTACAAATCAAGCCATAGAAGCGTATACTTTATTTTTAATACGACTCATATTAAATATTAAGTATACGCTCCGTTATTTTAAGTCGGCAAATTGACTTATTCAAATCATATATTTTTTTTTTTTTTCAAAATAATAAAATTCCTTAATATTACTTTATTTCCTCTTTTAAAGAAAATTTCTTTAGTAAGAAAATTTTAAAGAAACCCTACAATTTCATATCAAAAAACCAAGAGTATAACAATGTTTTGCCCCCTTTTTAGATAATAAAAGGTTTATATACTTTTTTTCTTCCTTCATTTTACACTTTTTCACATTTTCCGTTAATACTAACGTTAGCCAAATGCATGAATGTTTCATACTACATACAATACATTTGTATGAATTTACGCATGTATGAACAGATGTATGTAAGTGTCAAATATAAGAAATTCAGTTGTTAGCAATTTCAAACATTTCACTGTTTCACATGTTAAAACGTTAAGAATTTCTGTCAAAATGACAAACATTATAGCGTTATGTCTGTATGAAGTTTTTTAAGGTGTGTCTGTCGTTCTTTATATCTTTTTCTCTCTTTCTCTCTTTTAAGACTTTAAGAAGCTTAAATACTGAACTGCTTCTTTCACAATGTGTGTGTGTGTGTGTTTTTTTTAATTTTTTGCACGTTTAACCCAAAACATTCATAAATGTTAGATTGAAAGGCGTTAAGTGATTTTCATTTCATATTCACTGTTTATTCGCATTTTTGTATTTATGCTGTTATATGCTTCAATAATTCTTTTATATTTTTTTCATTTTGGATAAGCGAGGAAAAAGTTTAATAATCATTATAATAATATATAACAGTTATTTTTCGCGGAAAAAACCTAAATATTTAAAAAATTTTTTGTACAGCCACAAATATTCTTTTCTATAGACTCGACTATAGTCTGGTCTATAGTCTCCACTGTAGCCCGGTCTATAGTCTCCACTGTGGTCTGGTTTATAGTCTTGATTATAGTCTCGTCTATAGTCTGGTCTATAGTATCGATTATTGTTTGGTCTATAGGCTCGACTATAGTCTAGACTATAGTCACTGCTATAGTCTAGCCACTATAGTCTGGTTTATTATAGAGAAGATTCTAGACTGTTCTATAGTCTGCTCTAAAGTCTGGTCTATAATCTCGACTATAACTGGCCTATAATCTTGACAATAGTCTGGTCTATAGTCACAACTACAGTCTGGTCTATTGTCACGTCTAAAGTCTTGTTTATAATAACAACTATAGTTTAGTCTAGATTATATTCTGGTCTATATTTGAGACTATGGACTGTTTTATAGTCTGCTAGACTATAGTTTGGTCTATAGTCTGGTAAAAAGTCTGGTCTATAGCCTGGTCTTTAGTCTGGTCTTTAGTCTGTAGTCTAGTATACAGTCTGGTCTATAGTCTGTTCTATATTCTGGTCTATATTGTGGTCTAAAGTCTGGTCTATATTGTAGTCTATAATCTGGTCTGTAGTTTTGTCTGGGCTAAATTCTGGTCTGTAGCCTTTTCTATTCTGGTCTATTATAGAGATTCTATACTGTTCTATAGTTAGTTAGTTAGTTTGAATGGAGGATGTATATACATCAAATCCGAAGAAATACACCTAGGCCTCTATCGGGCCTGTTGTGCGCTCCTTAACCAGTGCCTCAGGTGGGAATCGAACCCACCACCTCCGGTCTACCAGACTAGAACACTAACCACTAACCTACCGGAGGCCACTGTTCTATAGTATGGTCTAAAGTCTGGTCTATAGTCTTGGTTATAATCTGGTCTATAGTTCCGACTATAACTGGTTAATAGTCTAGACTAAAGGCTGGTCTATAGTCTTTTCTATAAGCTGGTCTATAGTCTTTTCTATAGTCTTGTCTGTTGTCGCGACTATAGTCTGGTCTATAGTCACGACTATAGTCTAGCCTATTGCCTGGTCTATAGTCTGGTTTGTATTCTAGTCTACAGTCTATTCTATAGTCCGTTATATAGTCTGGTCTAAAATCAGGTCTATAGTATCGTCCATGGTCTGGTCTATAGTCTAGCATATAGTATCGTCTATAGTCTGATCTATTGTCACAACTATAGTCTGGTCTGCAGCCACGATTATAGTCTGATCTATTATCGCCACTATAGTCTGTTCTCTAGACTCTAGATTGTTCTATAGTCTGGTCTAAAGTCTGGTGTATATGTATTCTGGTTTATTGTCTGGTCTATAGTCTGATCAAGACAGTTTGTAGTTTATGGGTCAAAATATGTTTAAACTTTTATTTTTAAAATATGTTTCTGCTTTTGTAAATAAAGTTTTGAGTAACAAAAATGGAGCTATACCCTTTAGTTTAGCAGATTCACAAAGATTTACTAAATAGCTTTAAATGCCTGAAGGATGCAAACTCTTTCATCTCAAGTGGAAATTCATTTAGTATAAATGTTGCATTATTATTTAATAATATACATTTTTATATAAAATTGTTGATATTTCTTTCATCTATATACATTAAGCGTACAAACACCTTAACACCTGCATCAAATGATACCACCTACCCACTTTCCCATTTAACATGACAAAGGCATCTCAAGGACAGGATATAAAAGTGTTAAGAAAAATGGCAGTGATGAAGAAAGTCAAATGCTGTATAACGATTTAAAAAAAAAACAAATAAAGAAATGGGTTGCTATCAGAAGGGACAGGTACTTCTAATAAAGATAATAAAGATTTCATATTCTCTGAAAAAGTTATGCTCTCCTTTTATACACAATTGTTTATTCATGGAGGCATTGGTCCTTCACACATACGTTTGTATGTATATAATGTTCCAATTTCTTTTAGTTTACTTTTATTATTTTATTTTTCCAATACGTTACTTTTGCATTATTAAACCACTTAAACTGAAACGTTTCTTTTTATTTGCTGCTGCTGAACTGTTCTTCTATATGTTTTCCCCCTTTTTGTTATTGTTTTTTTTTTTTATTGAACTCTCTCTAACTTTTCTGAGTAACATAGTTTTATATTTTAAATAAATGTTTAATATTTGATTTTGTTCTTTTTTTCATTGCAAAAATCTTTAACAGTTTGTGTAAGTATTTATTTGCCCTTGTACATTACTGACAAAAGAAAGGAAAATAATTTTAAAAATATTTATAAATTCCATAAACGCCATTGAAAGAGATTTTAACTTTGCAATTGTTGCTGTGGTTGTCGTTTTGCCACATCACTATATCCTGGCATCACAATGCAACTAATAGTACTTTGGTTTTAAGTGTTCCCTTTGTATTTAAAAATTTTATGGAGCTTCTTTTTGATCTTTAACTTATTGTGTAAAGGAATTAATTCAATAGTGGGTATTACAAATAGTTAAGTAATATAAAGGGTTTATTAGAAGTTTGACATGACAAAAGGGTGATAGCTTGATAAAATAAGAAGTTATTGAGTTATATAGGCGTTTACTCAAAAAATGAATTGTGCAATCTATACTCAAGTCAATCGTCTGCGATTTCGGAAATACGCCTGTACGGTTGTTCTTAAATTAAATACTAAATACTTGACTTAAGTACGGATCCGTTAAGTGCGAAAAATCTAATTTAAACGGACAGACGGACAGACAGACAGACGGACGTGACTTAATCGACTCCGCTAATAAGAAGTTATAGAGTTATAGAGGCGTACACACAAAAAATGAATTGTGCAATCTATACTCAAGTCAATCGTCAGCGATTTCGGAAATACGTTAAGTATGGTTGTTCTTAAATTAAATACTAAATACTTGATTCAAGTACGGATCCGTTAAGTGCGAAAAATCTAATTTAAACGGACAGACAGACAGACGGACGTGACTTAATCGACTCCGCTAATAAGAAGTTGTAGAGTTATAGAGGCGTACACTCAAAAAATGAATTGTGCAATCTATACTCAAGTCAATCGTCAGCGATTTCGGAAATACGTTAAGTATGGTTGTTCTTAAATATTATTATAAATATTATTATATTATATATAAATACTAAATACTTGATTCAAGTACGGATCCGTTAAGTGAGAAAAATCTAATTTAAACCTTTTTTAGATCAAAGTTATATCACAATGTACATATTTCGAGAATTTTCGGTTTGAGTTTACTATTTTTGCTTAAAACAAATGATCGGCCGAATTCATTTTTGATTATTAGGTTATCACAGTTAGACAGACATTAAACGACTCGAAAAGTTACTACGAGTGGATCAGTAGAATCAATATTTTAACACATTTTACCAAAGATCAAATTCTTTTAATTTCAAGAAAATAGTTTTCCAATCATCTAAGTATAGGCTTTTGTATATTTGTTTCGATGAGCGTTTATATTAGGGTAGTTATTTTTTATATGGGATGTATGAAAATGAGGGAACTTGAATATGTTCGCTTTCACCTACGACCTTTTCCCACCTTCCTGGCAACATATGGATTCCGAAGGCACAGTTTACCATAGTTATTTTGAAGACAAGTAGGATGAGGCAAGGCATGGTTGTGACCATAGGGTTGAGGTGAAACTTTCCAACCATTTCTTTATAATATGTTTTCAACAGGTATTCTGAATATTCTGGGCGTTATTTAATGTTCAGTTCGTTATAGGTCCCCCATGATATTCTCCTCATAGAGAGGACCCTTTTGTTCCCACAAATAACATTATCTAAGCTCATATTTGGTGTCGATCTCGTCCAAGCAGCTGATGATGAGATTTAATTCGATCTCCTACACTTCAGCTTATCGTAATGGATTCATTTATCATAAAGCGAATTGATGCGAATTGATGCGTTTTTCTTTTCTAGCGTTTCAGTAGCATTTCGGACATGCAAAATCGTCTCTCAGGATATCTGTGCTTTAGTTTCCCTACTTTTGGATAAATCTAGTTAGCTGCTCTACAATTTGTGTTTGAGTAATTCCAAATTTTGGAAACTCTTCTTGTGTTGGACATCAATCTCCATAATGCATCCAAATTTCGCATCATAATCAGCCTTTCTAAAATGCACAAAACTATCACTCATTGAAACCAATTGCTTCGATGAGTAATATGTGTGCTACAGCAGTCGAAAAACTTTGACGTTTATTTGTACATTTCGGTAGCAAAAGAACAAAAAGTCTACATTCGCCATTAAAAATATTAAATTTATAAAATTTAAATTTATTTCATTTTCCCGACTCTATCATTACTTTAGCAATAGCAAAACAAAAGGAACAACAACAACGCTAAAAGAAATAAAAAAAAAACAAAATACACAACGCAATTAAACCAACATACAACCAAACATAAATCTTTTTCCAATAAGCAGTGTTGTTGTTTTTTTTTTTTTTGCTGAAATTTTCAGAAGTTGTCTCGGATTTTTGCTTATATATCCGTTATTTATGGACGACTTTTGCTAATTTTAAATATAAAACTTCTCGAAAACATGTCTGGCAGAATTATTGAAGATTTGGATACCGAAGATATATGAGGTCTTCCGAAAACTGATTTCAACAAACATACAGACGGACAGACGGACAGACAGACAGACAGACAGACAGACAGACAGACAGACAGACAGACAGACAGACAGACAGACGGACAGATAGACAGACAGGCGGTCAGACAGAAGGACATGGCTTAATCGACTCCTCTATCTATAAGGATTCAGAAGGGTATAAAAAAACATTATTGTTGCTCAATAATTAAGTAAAAATTAATGACAGAAATGTGTCATCAAAATTACATAAAAATACAGTGTGTGTCATGGAAATATTACCATATACAGACACCACTATGTAATAAAACAAAACCAAAAGCCCATATCTCCTACTTTTGCCCAAAGCCAAGCACATTTGGCACCTTGGTGTTATTTTTGCAAAAAAAGTTCTAATTTTCTCTGGCTCATAGTCGCAATCCATTCGGTATTTTGATTTGCTCTCTAAGGCAAAAATTCTGAACATATAAATAAAAATCATCTAAATTTTTTTTCATTTCAAGTGAAAAAATTTAAATTGTGAAATTGTACTGCGACACCTGTTCGTATAAGTATTAATGATTTATTGATATTACATATATTAAGTATACGCATAATATATCGAAAAGTCAATTTTTTTTTTAATTTTTATTTACGATATTGATCTTACAGATGAAGTTTTTTTCGATTTTATATGTTCACAAGTTATGTTTTTTATGACAAGATTCCAGAATTCCGAACGGTTTGCAAGATATGAGTCTGAGAAAATTATCATTTTAAGCAAAAATTACATCAGGACCCAAAATCAATTTTATTATCTCTTTGTATAAAAAGTAAAGCCGAAAATAAGTACCTACTAATATATCATTAAAAAGTAGATGAAGGCTATAATATTTAAATAAAAACACCACCCTAAGGTATATGGTATTTTCTGTATCTATAGTAAATTGCAGCATTCACTCTGATTTGGTTGCAATACCTGCTGAGTGTAAATCGTATCATTTTCTTTTTTTTATCATTTGCACTAACCTACTGATAGACGACATCATATTAATGCGTGACTATATGTAGATGATAAATAATGGATTCCTTTTAGTATTACTATTTAGGTATTTCTGTGAAATCAATGCAAGTGCTGCTATTATGATGATTTTCCTATAGTTTACATTATATAGTTTAAATGTGGGCAATATTTAAAATATGTAGAGAAACGGAATATTAGTTACAACTTCTTAATATGCGTTTTCCTATAGATTATTGAAATAAATAATTTCAAAATTTTCATATACACTTCCTTAAATAATAACAAGTAAGAAATTATAGTCGGATGAGGCCGACCATATAATACCCTGCACCTGTTTCAAAAATAAAATAATGGACCGATGTTAACCATTTTCAATAGACTTTGTCTCCGGTACCATTGAAGATCATGTGCCAAATTTCATTGAATTATCATCAAAATTGCGACCTGTAGTTTGATTACAAGGTTTACAAGCCCTATTTAGGGGTTCAGTTGTATGGGGGCTAGGTGAAATATTGGACCAATGTTAACCATTTTCAATTGGCTTTGTCTCCGGTACCATAGAAAATCATTTGCCAAATTTCATTGAATTATCATCAAAACTGCGACTTGTAGTTTGATTACAAGGTTTACAAGCCCTATTCCGGGGTTCAGTTGTATGGGGGCTAGGTGAAATAATGGACCGATATTAACCATTTTCAATAGGCTTCGTCCCTGGGACAATAGAAGATCATGTACCAAATTTCATTGAATTATCTTCAAAATTGCGACCTGTACTTTGATTAAAAGGTTTACATGGACGGACAGACGGACGAACAAACCCAATATACCCTCCCCACTAAAGTGGTGTAGGGTATAAAAACTTTTTCTTTTAGTCTATATAGCCAACAGCTGGTGGGTAAATTTTCAGTAACACATTTTTCAACAAAACCAAAATTATTTCCATTTCAATAGTTTGATGTCATAATATTTGTTGTTAGTTTTAGAGACTTTTCGATATACATATTTATATCAACTCAATCCAGAAAAAAGTAGTACATTAAACTTAAATTAAAAATGGACCCAAAAATTTTTTGTTGAAACTAAACAACAACAAGAAAAGTATAAATGAACTACAAACATATTTATTAATTTTTTATACTTTTGATTATATTTTGATTCTGTTAGCAGCACTTTTTATACCCTTTACCTTCGTTAGAAGACATCACGGATCCCTCGGAGTGGCACAGTGGGAGAAATGGTCAATCTGGTGGATCTTTATTTATATCTTTATAAATAGTGATCTGATCTATTAGAAATGTTCAGTGAAATTATAGCCAAGGACATGGTCTTTAAAAAAAATTTTTTGGGACATGCCACTTTCGTACAGGGTGCGCCATAAAGTGTTGTATCGGTCACCCTCGGTTGTTCATATATTTAATAGTAGTAATATGTTTATAATTTTTGTATTTCATTCGATTTGAACACTTTTTGAAAACGATATCATGTTTTAGACATTTTAAGTTATATTTATTGATATTTGGACTTATACCCTACAGTCAGTATGCACCGAAACTATTACTATTTTTTATTTTATTTTTGTATTTTAATATTTAAAACGTGGTTTATTTTTTATTTTTAAAGCATTTACGTTAAATTCTACGTTAATTCCTAAATATTAAGGCAATTTAATAGTGTACAATTTATTTTTTGAAAAAGGCCATATATGGGGACTAGGGTCAAACATAGGCCAATCTTCATTAAATTTGGTGGGGGTATTTATGTTTATATTAAAGTTATTTTTGCTAAATATAATCGATACACTAGTATTTATATGGGTATTATGGATATTTAAGTCATTTTATGAAGGGACTTTGTATGGGGGGTAGGGTCAAATGTGGTCCGATCATTATGGAAATGGACAATGTTATTTATGCTTATATATAATTTATTTGTAACGACTTTTGTAGAGATACTAGCGTCTTTAAAAAAATTATGAGCTAAAAACCATATTCTAGATGTCCGTTTGTATGGGGGCTAGGTAAAATAATGGGCCGATTTGAACAATTCTCAATAGACTTCATCCTTCTGCAGAATAGTGTCATGTATGGCTGTTAAAAGTTTTTTTGTTGGTACTGGTTCACTGTACCAAATGAAAAAAGTGTGCGTTTTTTCATTTGGAACACTCATTAAAAAACGTGATAAGTCAAAAAGTTGCAGCTAATTTTCTTACTTGACATAGAAAACAGACCAAAAAACTAATAAACTAAACGATAGAGCGAATCTTGTCGAATCCACCCAACTTTTATTAAACAGAAGATTATGTTACACATAATAAAACACTCTCCTACAAAGGTCATTTTGTGTACCACAATTCAGAACTAACCCGTACAAGCAGAGGCCACAAACCAATTTTTTCCCTTAATAGATTCCCAATAATTTCAATTAAACCACTAATCCAAATAAAAAAATCTAAACTTAAGATTTTATGTGTAATCAAACTTAAACTGTAAAAAAGTGAAAAAATAATGAATTCAATTGCTAAAAAATATGCAAAGTTTGAAAGCTCACTAATGTGTGAATATTGCGAGTAAAATGAAATAAAAAAAATCAAAAATCACTTGGTTTCTTAGTTACCAGAAAATTAAAAAAAAATTTCAGAATTCTCAAATTTAAAATTTCCTTAAAGCGACACCAGATTGGCCATTTCTCCCACTGTGAGTGGGTTAAGCTATGTCCGTCTGTATGTTTGTTAAAATCAATAAGTTTTCCATTCTATTTGTAATTTCCACAACATTATTTTCCGATCCTAACTAAAAATATACATTCTGAATCCTTGCAGATAGCGTAGTGGCTTAAGATAAGTCCGTCTGTATGTTTGTTAAAATCAATTATCTTAAGACCACGAATGTCTACGGCATTCAAATATCTAATAATCTTATTAGAAATTCCTTACTGTAACATAATTTTATTACTTACTGTGCATACTGCTGTAGGGTATAAACAATATGGTGAGTAAACTTTACCCCTAGTAGCAACAAACAATTCAAGCATTGTACCCCAGATTCCTACAAAAGCAACAATAATAATGATTTGATGACAATGTTGATGAACATTTTTTCTTTATTACAATTTTATATACCAGTTCTCATATACCTTTAAGCAATCTAAGAATATTAGAAAATTTTTATGTTTAACCAATATTGATGGAATTTTTGTCAAGCTAAAAAAAAAAAAATATAATAAAACTGTAAAAACCCCAAATTTTCAAGTTAAAGAAAAGCAATTTCTATAAGAATTTTTAAATATCTTAAGGAATATGATAGTAGTTGTAAATTATGAATTTGTTACACTTAAGGTCGTTCACATTAATGAAATATTTGGCAAAATTACTAAAAAGAAACTAGAATATACTAAAGTTGTCTATGGACTATACTATGAACACATTAATGGAAAGACTGATCTACTGACTAGTATATTGACTAGTCAAATAGCATCTGAGTAAGTCCATGGACTATATAACTGACTTGTGTATAGAGTATTCTGCTGACTTGTGTATGTACTATTATATTGACTAGTGTATGAAACAGTCTATTGGCTAGATTATGGAATAGTCTGTTAACTACGATATGAACTAGTCGATAGATTGTTGTATGAGATATTTTACGGAAAAATCTATTGACCAGTCTATGGACAAGTCTATGAACTGATCTATTGACTAGTCTATGGACTGGGTTATTGACTATTTTACGGAGGAGTCTACTGACTAGTCCATTGTCTAGTCTATGAACTAGTCTATTGTCTAGTATAGACTAATTCATGTACTATCCTATGGACTAGTCTAGTCTACGGACTAATCTCTTGACTAGTCTATTAACTACTCTATGGACTAGTCTATTAATCTATGGTCTAGTGTTTTGACTAGTACACCGATTAACTAACTAGTCTATGGGCTATTCTAATGACTAGCCTTTGGACTACTCTATTGGAATTGACATTTGATCAGTCAGTCTAATGACTAAATATGAACTCGTCTTCTGACTTGTCTAATGACTAGTGTATTGCTAAGACTAGTGACAAGTTTATGACTACTCAACTGACTTGTGTATGGACTATTCTATTGATTGTTTCTGGACCAAACTACTGACTAATGTATGAACTTTCCTATTGACGAGAATAAGGACATTCTATTGACTTAAATCTGGTCTTGTCTATTGACTGGATTATGAACTAGTCTATTGACTAGACTATGGACGATGGATTCTTCTATTGTTCTTCGAAGGATTCTTCTACGGACTAGTCTAGGGATTAGCCTATTGACTAATCTACGGACTAGTTTATTTACTAATCTATGTATTAGTCTATAGTCTTGCATATTGTCTAGTCTACTTAATAGTATATTGACTAGTATACGGACTAGTCTATTGATTAGTATGCTGTCCAGTCTATAGACTACTCTACTGTCCAATCAATAGACTAATCTCTGGACTATTCTGTTGTCTAGTCTATTAACTAGTCTGTAGATCAGTATATTGACTAGTCTATGGGCTTTTTAATTGACTGATCTACTGACTTTTGACAGGTCATTATATGGACTAGAATAATGACTAATCTATATACTAGTGTTTTCGCTATGGACTAGCATTATGTCTGACCCATGATAAAGTCTTTGACTAGTCAAATCAATCCAGAAAATTGTAACATTTTTTTGACATTTCTATGATAAAGTACGAATAATAAATGATCCTTCCAAAATATTTTGCCAAAAGTGTTCCATATACTTACATACCTAAAAAAAATTTCCTTTTTTTCTTCCTTTAAGACTACAAACAAATCGTTCTAAATTTTTATTAAAGTAATGAAATTTTTAGGAATAATAAACATAATTTTTTATGTTCCATAAGTCTATTAAAAGTTCATTCTTATCCAAACATTTTTTTCAGATTAAAAATATTATTACAAAGTGTAAGTAAAGTTAAACAAAGTTAAGATTTTTTCCTAAAAAAAGCAAACTCTATGAATATGGTGACACAAAAAAAAAAGAAAAAAACCAGCCCACATACAGACACAGATAAACTAACAACACATTCATACACATTTATTGTAGACATTTAAGTACATACGTAATCTTAGAAACCAATATATGACTCCCCAAGGAGTCACTTACATGCTTCAACATGTTCATGGTTATTTTTCGTTTTTTTTTTTTATTTCTGGTTTCTTGTATACATTTCTTTCTAAGAAGCTAGACTTTTACTATTTACGTCTACTTTTTTCATAGGAGTTCATATGTATGTATGTATTTATGTAAGTGTTGATAGCAAGGTTGTGCTATTTTGTCAAGTGCTTGGTTTTTTATTTTTACTATAAAAAAGAGAAGAAAAACCATACCGAAACCGATAAGTTTATCAAAATTTGAAGAATACAGTGAGCACTTGTAATCTTTAAAGAAAGCAAGTAGAAAGTATAGAACGTCAAATTCGCCTATATGATAATTTTTTGAGTATTTCTTATCTATTGGTTAGTTCAATTGTCGGTATCTATCATATCTAGTTAGTTAGTTAGTCAGTTAGTTAGTTAGTTAGTTAGTTAGTTAGTTAGTTAGTTAGTTAGTAGTTAGTTAGTTAGTTAGTTAGTTAGTTAGTAGTTAGTTAGTTAGTTAGTTAGTTAGTAGTTAGTTAGTTAGTTAGTTAGTTAGTTAGTTAGTTAGTTAGTTAGTTAGTTAGTTAGGTTAGTTAGTTAGTTAGTTAGTTAGTTAGTTAGTTAGTTAGTTAGTTAGTTAGTTCGTTAGTAGTTAGTTAGTTAGTTAGTTAGTTAGTTAGTTAGTTAGTAGTTAGTTAGTAGTTAGTTAGTTAGTTAGTTAGTTAGTTAGTAGTTAGTTAGTTAGTTAGTAGTTAGTTAGTTAGTAGTTAGTTAGTTAGTTAGTTAGTTAGTTAGTTAGTTAGTAGTTAGTTAGTTAGTTAGTTAGTTAGTTAGTTAGTTAGTTAGTTAGTTAGTTAGTAGTTAGTTAGTTAGTTAGTTAGTTAGTTAGTTAGTTAGTTAGTTAGTTAGTTAGTTAGTTAGTTAGTTAGTTAGTTAGTTAGTTAGAGTTAGTTAGTAGTAGTTAGTTAGTTAGTTAGTTAGTTAGTTAGTTAGTTAGTTAGTAGTTAGTTAGTTAGTTAGTTAGTTAGTTAGTTAGTTAGTTAGTTAGTTAGTTAGTTAGTTAGTTAGTTAGTAGTTAGTTATAGTTAGTTAGTTAGTTAGTTAGTAGTTAGTTAGTTAGTAGTTAGTTAGTTAGTTAGTTAGTTAGTTAGTTAGTTAGTTAGTTAGTTAGTTAGTTAGTTAGTTAGTTAGTTAGTAGTTAGTAGTTAGTTAGTTAGTAGTTAGTTAGTTAGTTAGTTAGTTAGTTAGTTAGTTAGTTAGTTAGTTAGTTAGTTAGTTAGTTAGTTAGTTAGTTAGTTAGTTAGTTAGTTAGTTAGTAGTTAGTTAGTTAGTTAGTTAGTTAGTTAGTTAGTTAGTTAGTTAGTTAGTTAGTTAGTTAGTTAGTTAGTTAGTTAGTTAGTTAGTTAGTTAGTTAGTTAGTTAGTTAGTTAGTTAGTTAGTTAGTTAGTTAGTTAGTTAGTTAGTTAGTTAGTAGTTAGTTAGTTAGTTAGTTAGTTAGTTAGTTAGTTAGTAGTTAGTTAGTTAGTTAGTTAGTTAGTTAGTTAGTTAGTTAGTTAGTTAGTTAGTTAGTTAGTTAGTTAGTTAGTTAGTTAGTTAGTTAGTTAGTTAGTTAGTTAGTTAGTTAGTTAGTTAGTTAGTTAGTTAGTTAGTTAGTTAGTTAGTTAGTTAGTTAGTTAGTTAGTTAGTTAGTTAGTTAGTTAGTTAGTTAGTTAGTTAGTTAGTTAGTTAGTTAGTTAGTTAGTTAGTTAGTTAGTTAGTAGTTAGTTAGTTAGTTAGTTAGTTAGTTAGTAGTAGTTAGTTAGTTAGTAGTTAGTTAGTTAGTTAGTTAGTTAGTTAGTTAGTTAGTTAGTTAGTTAGTTAGTTAGTTAGTTAGTTAGTTAGTTAGTTAGTTAGTTAGTTAGTTAGTTAGTTAGTTAGTTAGTTAGTTAGTTAGTTAGTTAGTTAGTTAGTGTAGTTAGTTAGTTAGTTAGTTAGTTAGTTAGTTAGTTAGTTAGTAGTAGTTAGTTAGTTAGTTAGTTAGTTAGTTAGTTAGTTAGTTAGTTAGTTAGTTAGTTAGTTAGTTAGTTAGTTAGTTAGTTAGTTAGTAGTTAGTTAGTTAGTTAGTTAGTTAGTTAGTTAGTTAGTTAGTTGACTACTCTTAATGACATTTATGAACCTGTATACAGGCAAGTCTATCAACTAGTCCAGTGATTACTCTAATTCTTGGTCTAAAGATTAGTCTGTTAGCCTCAGGATAAAACTCTTCATAGTCCTATGGACATCACAATTTGCGGTTCTATTGCCAAGTCTATTGGGCCAAATATTTATATTCTATTTCCAAACTATATTGTTCTGTAGGGTATAAAAATTCTGTAAAAATTATATCCATGATGACTCGCTAGTTATTGTAGTTAGAGGTTAAAGAGAAACGTTGTATTTTCCCTTTTCTAATATTTTTTCTTATTATTTTTTTTTGGCAATGGTTTTCTATTTATGTTTTATGAGACGTTAAATGACAGCACAAGAAAAGTAGCTGTGAAATCGAATGTTAAACGTTAGAGAACGCTCAAAGTACATACATATACGAGGATGATTGGGATTAAAGGGAATGACGTGATAAATGTTGAAATGTCTTTATGTGTATATAACATATTTTTGGTTGTTAATACAAATGTTGATAAATAATATTTTTGTTATATCATGTCATAGATTATTGGCAATGTCACGAGGATTACGCTCATATGTCTGTTTTAAAAGTAATTAAGAAAAATTGCGATTGTTATGCTGAAGACTGAAATAAATCTTAAGTACGCCCCAACTACAAGTAGAAAATTATACTATTGTAGCCAAACATAAAAAGAAATACAATTTTGATTCAATAAATGAATTCGTCAATTAATATAATTTATAAACAAACGGTGGCTTGTTATCCCATGGATTTGCGCAAAGAACTCTGTTTGAGTTCTACTCATTCCTAGTCCAAAATTTTCATTGCCTTCATTCATGTTACTGATGTAACATGAATACATCCTCCTTTAGGAACTAAATTTCGATTTAGAAAGCGTAGATATGTAGTTCAATAACTTATTGTATAATCTTTACTTAAATTTTTTTTCTCTCTTAATTCTGAAAACTTTTTCAAATTTATTATAAATATTAAAACATCTTAGGAGTTATATTAGGAAAGCAAGTAAGAATAAAAATTTATATTTTACGAACTGCTAACATGAAAACATCTTCGATTACATTTACACATTCTTGTCGCGTTAAAACATTAAAATAGCGTAATGTGAATATACGTTTAAGTAGCTAATCCATAAGTGTGAGTAAGTGTCTGCAGCTAAGAGTCTTATACATTTTACAATATGTATAAATACATACTATAACGCAAAAGTATACGTTTTCATATTTTTTCATTGTCTATCCCTTAAACCGGAATCATTATATTGTATTGTAATATAACTAGTTTATTTGTCGTATACCCTACATTACAATGCAGGGCACATAGGTTTAGTTATGTGAACAACATTGAAATCAGAAAATGGAACCAAAGAATTTACACGCTCCAAGGGAGCTCAGCCAAGTATATTCTGCTTCAAATACTTAATTCTAACATACAGAAGTATTATCTGGTACTTCAACGGATCACGGACGCTTTTTAAAGGGTCCATATTTAAGGTTTTTAGAGGCTTCACAATGGACCTAAAATCCTATGAGTATACTTGTTAAATTGGATACTAGAGAACCTAAAACATTTAAGAATTTAAGGAAAATGTATTATTGTCGAAAGACCACAAAATCAAATATCTTCTGGATCCTTATTCGATTCTAACACGATCTAGCCATGTCTGTCCACCTTTGCATCCATTCAAGAGGAGCTGGAGAGATGACATTTTTAACGAACTGAATAGTCTAGTCTATAATCCAGTCAATAGTCTATAGCCTAGTCTATAGTTTAGTCTATAGTCTAGACTATAGTCTAGTCTATACTCTAGTCTATAGTTTAGTCTATAGTCTATTCTATACTCCTGTCTATAGTCTAGTCTATAGTATAGTCTATTGTCTAGTCTATAATCTATAGTCTAGTCTATAGTCTAGTCCATAGTCTAGTCCATAGTCTAGTCCATAGTCTAGTCCATAGTCTAGTCTATAGTCTAGTCTATAGTCTAGTCTGTAGTCTAGTCTATAGTCTAGTCTATAGTCTAGTCTATAGTCTAGTCTATAGTCTAGTCTATAGTCTAGTCTATAGTCTAGTCTATAAGTCTAGTCTATAGTCTAGTCTATAGTCTAGTCTATAGTCTAGTCTATAGTCTAGTCTATAGTCTAGTCTATAGTCTAGTCTATAGTCTAGTCTATAGTCTAGTCTATAGTCTAGTCTATAGTCTAGTCTATAGTCTAGTCTATAGTCTAGTCTATAGTCTAGTCTATATTCTAGTCTATAGTCTAGTCTATAGTCTAGTCTATAGTCCAGTCTATAGTCTAGTCTATAGTCTAGTCTATAGTCTAGTCTATAGTCTAGTCTATAGTCTAGTCTATAGTCTAGTCTATAGTCTAGTCTATAGTCTAGTCTATAGTCTAGTCTATAGTCTAGTCTATAGTCTAGTCTATAGTCTAGTCTATAGTCTAGTCTATAGTCTAGTCTATAGTCTAGTCTATAGTCTAGTCTATAGTCTAGTCTATAGTCTAGTCTATAGTCTAGTCTATAGTAGTCTAGTCTATAGTCTAGTCTATAGTCTAGTCTATAGTCTAGTCTATAGTCTAGTCTATAGTCTAGTCTATAGTCTAGTCTATAGTCTAGTCTATAGTCTAGTCTATAGTCTAGTCTATAGTCTAGTCTATAGTCTAGTCTATAGTCTAGTCTATAGTCTAGTCTATAGTCTAGTCTATAGTCTAGTCTATAGTCTAGTCTATAGTCTAGTCTATAGTCTAGTCTATAGTCTAGTCTATAGTCTAGTCTATAGTCTAGTCTATAGTCTAGTCTATAGTCTAGTCTATAGTCTAGTCTATAGTCTAGTCTATAGTCTTAGTCTATAGTCTAGTCTATAGTCTAGTCTATAGTCTAGTCTATAGTCTAGTCTATAGTCTAGTCTATAGTCTAGTCTATAGTCTAGTCTATAGTCTAGTCTATAGTCTAGTCTATAGTCTAGTCTATTCTAGTCTATAGTCTAGTCTATAGTCTAGTCTATAGTCTAGTCTATAGTCTAGTCTATAGTCTAGTCTATAGTCTAGTCTATAGTCTAGTCTATAGTCTAGTCTATAGTCTAGTCTATAGTCTAGTCTATAGTCTAGTCTATAGTCTAGTCTATAGTCTAGTCTATAGTCTAGTCTATAGTCTAGTCTATAGTCTAGTCTATAGTCTAGTCTATAGTCTAGTCTATAGTCTAGTCTATAGTCTAGTCTATAGTCTAGTCTATAGTCTAGTCTATAGTCTAGTCTATAGTCTAGTCTATAGTCTAGTCTATAGTCTAGTCTATAGTCTAGTCTATAGTCTATAGTCTAGTCTATAGTCTAGTCTAGTCTAGTCTATAGTCTAGTCTATAGTCTAGTCTATAGTCTAGTCTATAGTCTAGTCTATAGTCTAGTCTATAGTCTAGTCTATAGTCTAGTCTATAGTCTAGTCTATAGTCTAGTCTATAGTCTAGTCTATAGTCTAGTCTATAGTCTAGTCTATAGTCTAGTCTATAGTCTAGTCTATGGTCTAGTCTATAGTCTAGTCTATAGTCTAGTCTATAGTCTAGTCTATAGTCTAGTCTATAGTCTAGTCTATAGTCTAGTCTATAGTCTAGTCTATAGTCTGGTCTATAGTCTAGTCTATAGTCTAGTCTATAGTCTAGTCTATAGTCTAGTCTATAGTATAGTCTATAGTCTAGTCTATAGTCTAGTCTATAGTCTAGTCTATAGTCTAGTCTATAGTCTAGTCTATAGTCTAGTCTATAGTCTAGTCTATAGTCTAGTCTATAGTCTAGTCTAGTCTATAGTCTAGTCTATAGTCTAGTCTAGTCTAGTCTAGTCTAGTCTATAGTCTAGTCTATAGTCTAGTCTATAGTCTAGTCTATAGTCTAGTCTATAGTCTAGTCTATAGTCTAGTCTATAGTCTAGTCTATAGTCTAGTCTATAGTCTAGTCTATAATCTAGTCTATAGTCTAGTCTATAGTCTATTCTATACTTTAGTCTATAATCTAGTCTATAGTCTAGTCTAGTCTAGTCTAGTCCAAAGTCTAGTCCATAGTCTAGTTTACAGTCTAGTTTGCAGTCTAGTATGATATAATATGAGTCTAGTCTACAACCTACTCTATGGTCCAGTCTGTTATATTGCATCAATAGAAGGTATCGTATCAATAGAAGGTATCTAAATTTCGTCTTATGTCTGTCTTTTTCTCTCCTCTTTTCTATACAACATTTGTGTTATAACATTTTTGATATTTGATAAGTATCAAAGAGTGCTATCAAGCAGCGACTTTTTTTGGTAAAAAGTCTTTTGGAGGAACAGGATATTTGACAATAAACTTACACTATTACAAACACACTTTAGAACAATCCCGCATATTTTTATAGTTGCTAAAGAGGGGCAATGCAATAGGTAAGGGAGCCTTAACAAATGTTTTTTTAGAAATTAACGCACAATAAAAAAAAATTAAGCAATGGTGCTGTGAGGTTGAAAACGGACTAGCGAAAGTCCCTGGTTAGTACTCTGTATATGTAAAAGAAGACAAATCTTAAACTTCCTATTTGTAATAACTTATTTAAGTATTTATGTGGAAGAGAGAATGGTTCTTGCTTCCAATGCCATCTTCATGTTAAAATAATGTGCTAAACTTTTGCTGAATTGTTCTAAAGATTCCTTCTGAATTGTTAGAGAAAATTTGTTCAAAGTTTTCAGAATTAATAAAAGGCCTTGCATTGAAAGATCCCTTTTTCCAAACACTTCTTTGGCATATCTGTTAGGTATTCTTTTAACATTGTCGTTATAAGGATATCTGTATGTAAGTATATTGACATGCCACCAATCTAAGGGTAGTTTCTTATGTGTTCTTATGCGTATGTGTGACTTAAGTTTAAAGATACATTTGTAAAAAAATCCTTAAAAAATATAAGGAGAAAAATAAATATTTATAAAAAAATAACATATACACACAAAATATTGTGACAATAGATTGCTACTCATAAGCTGTTTGTGGAAACTATTATGTGCTCATATTGATAAAGATTATCATACTTGTTGGGGCGTACGAATGAATTTCTTTCTTCCTTTACATTATTTCAAATTTCTTAACAATTGCGTGTATGTGGGTGATTATGAGATGGAAATATATTTCCCGCCATAAAAACTATTTACATCCTTCTGTTGTACTATATAATAGCATGATGTTATTAATATAATATTTGGTATTTAAAGTGAAATCGTTTCCTTGAGTATTAATTTAACATTTTTAATTAAAGAACTAAAAATAAAGTCAGAGAGTGTACTACATTCAACTGTGTCGAATGTTATACACCCTTCATCTAAACACCAAGAAAAATTATATGAAAAATTATTTATGGTTCAACATATTTTTCCACCTTTGTAACCTAATCTATATACATATTATTAGCAAACACTTTTCGAATTCTTGGTTACCTTTCACAGCATTTGCTCTTGATTTGGGACGGCAGATGGATGGATATTTTGCTCAAAACATCTCAACTTCAATTTTCTTCTTACTGTTGTACCATCCATATAAAAAGTATTCCCCTAAAACAATTTATCAACTTTATTGAGATGCAATTTTCATATTAAACTAAAATGACGTATTCCCCGTACTATTTAGCACTGTGTCGTGTTTAATTAGTAATTGTATTCAATGTAAACAATTCATTTAAACAAAAGACAAAATATATTAAAAGTATACTTATGGTGTTCTTGAAGCCTTTTTTAACTTATTCCTTCAGGTTGTGTTATTTGAACAAACGCAGACACATAAACAAACACTAAAAGAAAGTCAAGAAAAACGAAAGATTAATAGAACACTATCCACCCAAAGATACCCTAAACTTATAAAATGCAGAAATAGGACTGAACTGGTACTGTACTAGAACTAAACTAGAACTGAACTAGAACTGAACTAGAAACTAGAACTGAACTAGAACTGAACTAGAACTGAACTAGAACTGAACTAGAACTGAACTAGAACTGAACTAGAACTGAACTACTAGAACTGAACTAGAACTGAACTAGAACTGAACTAGAACTGAACTAGAACTGAACTAGAACTGAACTAGAACTGAACTAGAACTGAACTAGAACTGAACTAGAACTGAACTAGAACTGAACTAGAACTGAACTAGAACTGAACTAGAACTGAACTAGAACTGAACTAGAACTGAACTAGAACTGAACTAGAACTGAACTAGAACTGAACTAGAACTGAACTAGAACTGAACTAGAACTGAACTAGAACTGAACTAGAACTGAACTAGAACTGAACTAGAACTGAACTAGAACTGAACTAGAACTGAACTAGAACTGAACTAGAACTGAACTAGAGCTGAACTAGAGCTGAACTAGATCTCAATTAGAACTGAACTAGAACTGACCTAGAACTGAACTAGAACTGAACTAGAACTGAACTAGAATTGAACTAGAACTGAACTAGAGCTGAACTAGATCTCAATTAGAACTGAACTAGAACTGACCTAGAACTGAACTAGAACTGAACTAGAACTGAACTAGAATTGAACTAGAACTGAACTAGAACTGAACTAGAACTGAACTAGAACTGAACTAGAACTGAACTAGAACTGAACTAGAACTGAACTAGAACTGAACTAGAACTGAACTAGAACTGAACTAGAACTGAACTAGAACTGAACTAGAACTGAACTAGAACTAGAACTGAACTAGAACTGAACTAGAACTGAACTAGAACTGAACTAGAACTGAACTAGAACTAGAACTGAACTAGAGCTGAACTAGAGCTGAACTAGATCTCAACTAGAACTGAACTAGAACTGACCTAGAACTGAACTAGAACTGAACTAGAACTGAACTAGAACTGAACTAGAACTGAACTAGAACTAGAACTGAACTAGAACTAGAACTGAACTAGAACTGAACTAGAACTGAACTAGAACTGAACTAGAACTGAACTAGAACTGAACTAGAATTGAACTAGAACTGAACTAGAACTGAACTAGAACTGAATAGAACTGAACTAGAACTGAACGTTAGTTAGTTAGTTAGTTAGTAGTAGTTAGTTAGTAGTTAGTTAGTTAGTTAGTTAGTTAGTTAGTTAGTTAGTTAGTTAGTTAGTTAGTTAGTTAGTAGTAGTTAGTGAGTTAGTTAGTTCGTTAGTTAGTTAGTAGTAGTTAGTTAGTTAGTTAGTTAGTTAGTTAGTAGTTAGTTAGTAGTTAGTTAGTTAGTTAGTTAGTAGTTAGTTAGTTAGTTAGTAGTTAGTTAGTTAGTTAGTTAGTTAGTTAGTTAGTTAGTTAGTTAGTTAGTTAGTTAGTTAGTTAGTTAGTTAGTTAGTTAGTTAGTTAGTTAGTTAGTTCGTATGTTAGTAGTTAGTTAGTTAGTTGTTAGTTAGTTAGTGTAGTTAGTTAGTTAGTTAGTTAGTTAGTTAGTTAGTTAAGTTAGTTAGTTAGTTAGTTAGTTAGTTAGTAGTTAGTTAGTTAGTAGTAGTTAGTAGTTAGTTAGTTAGTTAGTTAGTTAGTTAGTAGTTAGTTAGTTAGTTAGTTAGTTAGTTAGTTAGTTAGTTAGTTAGTTAGTTAGTTAGTTAGTTAGTTAGTTAGTTAGTTAGTAGTTAGTTAGTTAGTTAGTTAGTTAGTTAGTTAGTAGTTAGTTAGTTAGTAGTTAGTTAGTTAGTTAGTTAGTTAGTAGTTAGTTAGTTAGTTAGTTAGTTAGTTAGTTAGTTAGTTAGTTAGTTAGTTAGTAGTTAGTTAGTTAGTTAGTTAGTTAGTTAGTTAGTTAGTTAGTTAGTTAGTAGTTAGTTAGTTAGTTAGTAGTTAGTTAGTTAGTTAGTTAGTTAGTTAGTTAGTTAGTTAGTTAGTTAGTTAGTTAGTTAGTTAGTTAGTTAGTTAGTAGTTAGTTAGTAGTTAGTTAGTTAGTTAGTTAGTTAGTTAGTTAGTTAGTTAGTTAGTTAGTTAGTTAGTTAGTTAGTTAGTTAGTTAGTTAGTTAGTTAGTTAGTTAGTTAGTTAGTTAGTTAGTTAGTTAGTTAGTTAGTTAGTTAGTTAGTTAGTTAGTTAGTTAGTTAGTTAGTTAGTTAGTTAGTTAGTTAGTTAGTTAGTTAGTTAGTTAGTTAGTTAGTTAGTTAGTTAGTAGTTAGTTAGTTAGTTAGTTAGTTAGTTAGTTAGTTAGTTAGTTAGTTAGTTAGTTAGTTAGTTAGTTAGTTAGTTAGTTAGTTAGTTAGTTAGTTAGTTAGTTAGTAGTTAGTTAGTTAGTTAGTAGTTAGTTAGTTAGTAGTTAGTTAGTTAGTTAGTTAGTTAGTTAGTTAGTTAGTTAGTTAGTTAGTTAGTTAGTTAGTAGTTAGTTAGTTAGTTAGTTAGTTAGTTAGTTAGTTAGTTAGTTAGTTAGTTAGTTAGTTAGTTAGTTAGTTAGTTAGTAGTTAGTTAGTTAGTTAGTTAGTTAGTTAGTTAGTTAGTTAGTTAGTTAGTTAGTTAGTTAGTTAGTTAGTTAGTTAGTTAGTTAGTTAGTTAGTTAGTAGTTAGTTAGTTAGTTAGTTAGTTAGTTAGTTAGTTAGTTAGTTAGTTAGTTAGTTAGTTAGTTAGTTAGTTAGTTAGTTAGTTAGTTAGTTTAGTTAGTTAGTTAGTTAGCTTAGTTAGTTAGTTAGTTAGTTAGTTAGTTAGTTAGTTAGTTAGTTAGTTAGTAGTTAGTTAGTTAGTTAGTTAGTAGTTAGTTAGTAGTTAGTAGTTAGTTAGTTAGTTAGTAACTAGAACTGAACTAGAACAGAACTAGAAGGGACCATGAATTTTTACACAACTGAATCGAACTTTTGTTACTTACATCAAAATTTGTTTAAAGATCACAAACACAATAAATCATGTAATGTTGCCTAATTATAGCTTGGTGTAGTGTGAAGTGATACATTTAAATTGTTGCTGCTATGGAAAGCGGGACCCAATAGCAAAGTTTACGTCGGATAACAGAATTTAAAAAAATAAAAAAAAACTATTTTAAGTTAAAGAATTAAACTCTATAAATTTCCACCTGGTTTATAAAAATTTTTAAAATAAATAAAAACAAAAGATGAAAAAACACCGCCGTAACTCAAAGAAATTGAATTTGTTCAGAGAAGTGTAATTAATAAATGCCTTTCAGGTGAAACATGGCGTAAAGTTAATTAAGAAATTAAAATGGCAACTGTTTGCAGAAGAATAAAATAAAATTGTAATAAAGAAAAGTAAAAATTACAAAAATAAAATGGAAAATGATAGTGTAGTTTTTAACGTTAAACACACACCCACCTACATATATACATATATTTGAAAGTTTCTCATAATATGTTTTGCAAACGTAAGAAGTAATAAAGAAGGGGGTTAAAAAAACCTAACACCAACATTGTGACAGGCAATTAATGAGATTGCAAAAGTATGTGTTGCAGGATAAATGAATATCTTATTAACAGTATATCTAATGTGTACTTATATGAATTATAGTTGTAGAAAACTAAATATTACACAGACTATGATTTTACAGATCATTTAGAATTAACTAATAAAATTACTATTTTAA
>NW_023997195.1:0-25283 GCF_015586225.1 Lucilia sericata | reverse complement strand
ATAGTTTATATCTATTAAATATATAAACCAATGGACTAGTACATAGTCCAGTTAAGTCAAAACACTAGTCATTATAGTAGCCAAAACACTAGATTATATCAAATAATAGACTAGTCCATGGACTAGTTAATAGTCAATAGATTAGTCAGTACTCTAGTCAATAGGATAATTACTACACTGGATAATAGACTAGCTGATATATTCAATAATAGATCTGTCCATAGAAAGTTTAGAAACCTCAAATACATAACAGATTCATTCCAGAATTTTAAGAGTCTACATTTTTCCAATATTTAAAAATATATAAAATTTTAACGATCGGATACAATAAGCAGAAAGTACTTTTATTTTCCAAAAATAACTTTCTTGGGCTAAGATAGTACTATTTCAAACGTCAATTTCCCATGCCTGGTTTCATATATGTACATAAATACCTGACGAAAAACACTCATCATTCCAGGCATTCATTCATAATTTATGTCCATGACCATAAAACAACAAAAATTATAAATAAAAAAAAAAATGGGTTAGTTAGTTAGATGATGTCTCTATCACAACACTAGGAAGGAAATGTCGTCGTTAGCGGTTAAGTTTAAATTAAGTCGTTTACTGTTATATTATAATGGAATTGTCTGGTCCAGATACAAGAAAAATAGACTACTTTTCTTTTGATTATACATACGTACATACATACATACATGTAAGTATGAAAGCCTACAATGAAAGTAAACTTTACCAAACGCCTGTAAACCACACTTAAATGTCTTACGTCTGGTAGTTTTACATTCGAAGTTGTGTGTAATAATCTTGTTTATTTGTTTGCTATTTTTTATATTTTGTTTTTACTGAACGACTGACTTATTGACTGACTTAAAAAAGAGGAAGAAGATGTTGGCCAAAAACGTTTTGTGAAAAGCGTTGTTGTTTATAAATATGTAGTTGGCGCCACAGCGTTTATGCTAATGTTAGTACAGTTTTAAATTATTGTTCCTATCGGCCCATAAGTGAACATATCAACCATAGTCGAGTTCTTTTCAAAACTTAGCCTCTATTGGTAAAAATTTTACTATAGCAGTGCTTACCTTAAATGGTACATTGAACATGCATATTATAAGGATGCCAATCACCAAAAGCTATTCCAGTACTCTTGCCGGCCGGTGTTGTAAGTGTTTAAAACATACGTCTTACACCCATAATAGAACTTCAACCTCTCGAGTCATGGTCCTAACATTTACGAAGTATCCAATTCCGGATCAGCATCACAGAGTAAAACACTCGTTTGTTCTTGGCAAAGGCACGTTATAAATGTGGTGAGACGGCTGGAGTATAAGGCAACTATATGCAACCGCGTGATTCGAACTCCGAAACCACGTCATGAGTATTAACATTAGTGGGAATACCAGCTCCCCATATGCAGCTTCCACCGACGCCAGTTGCAGTTACACCTGTATGACACACAAACACTGGAATTTTTATGGGCAATTATAACACAAAGTTACCCTGCGATTATAAGCTGCCCTAGGGCACAAAGTATACAGAGGTGTCACTTTTGACATTTAAAAAAGTCCTAAATCAGCTTTTGTTTGATTTTGAAATTGTTTGGTGAGAAGAGGTATATAAAATACAGCTAAAAAAAATTATTGAATTCGTTTTGTGCGAAAGAGAGGGAAATAGTTTTTTGCTCGTGACGCCTCTGTATACCCTGTCACAGGGTATTCTCACCAAACAATTTCAAAATCAAACAAAAGCTGATTTTAGACTTTTTTAAATGTCAAAAGTGACACCTCTGTATACTTTGTGACCCTGTGCCTAGGGCCTAGGCTAGGCACTGCTGCATTTCGTGCAGCACATTTGGACAAAAAACCGAATTTTATCAAATCTCTTTGGGAGAATTGCGGAGCATCAAATTAACGGCGCCGAAAATTTTAAGCCGTCCAACGATGTTTTTTTAAATTATGTCGGCGGCTTGACTTAGTCTCTACTATGTTGCAGAAATTGATTTAACAGTTTAATTAAAAAAGCTTTCAGATAAAGCTTTTGCTGTTTGGTTATTTTATTAACATGCAGCTGTTAATTAAGATCCAAAGTTATCAAGTTGATAGCAGTAATGTTAGTAATAATGGACACTAAAAGCTTTGTAATGTAAAAATAAACGTAAAGCTCTGTTGCTGTGATAACGATTTAAAATTACAGTAGAACATGTATAATTCGACCTTTTAATAATTCGGGTAATTTCAAGGAGATATGGTTTCCGATTATCTAGAATATTAAAACGCTACCAGTTGATACATTTAAAGATGTATTTTGCTTTAAAAATAATTTTTTTTTTAATTTGTTGCCGTGTTTTCTTACGAAACAGAAATAAAAAAATTTTGAATCAATCTTTAACTCAATTCCATTTGTAATTTACCTTACAAATGGAATTAAATTAATTTAAACATTTGAAAAATAAAAATATATTTCATATTTGTTAATTTCCTAACACGATTTCTAGCATATGTTTCGTATACAAAAACTAATGCTGGCTGAATATCGCGACATCTATGAACCGGTTATAGTAGAAAATCCTTTTACTCAAGTCACCGAATACGGCGAAGGTCTTAGACAATATCATATAGGATTTAAAATTATTTTTTAATAGAAATAAACATATTTGCATTTAAAAAATATTAGGCTTAACCCGCTCTAAAATAATCTTTGGCTGTGATGACTTCGATGGCACCGATCTGGAAGATTTCGATTACAAAGGTCTAGATCCCGAAATAGAAACTTTCCAATTAGTAAGCCTCATGCCTTTGCAATTTGTTAAATTAAATTTCTTTCGCAAAAAGAATAGAAATATTATGCGCATTTCTATTTGTGTGAAGAGGAGAAACCTATGCTATTTGAATTTGGCGGTCATCTATATAAAAGTGTAAGTTGGCGAAATATTTTTAAAATTAAAAATCTAATTTGTTTTTTTTAGCTCTTCTGGAAAACTTGGCGTGAACGTGTTGCCACTATACGTCTCTTACATCCCAATCTTTTTCACATCTCCTGTTCTTCACCCTTTTCGAGTACTGATGTCCTGGGCGAAGAGGAACTTTGTTATGCTCAGGTGCATGTAGACTCGAATTATTCACAATCTTCGTGGAGGAATTATTCGACCAGTTGTAGTTTGTTGAGTCAATAGTTTATGGGATAAATGTAGAAATTAAATTTAATAAATGTATGTAGATAGTATAGTAACATTTACCATAATTATTTATTATATCGAAGAAGAAACCACAGATAACTATAGGATGTTGATATAAAAATCGATGAAAGATTTTTCTATAATATCGATTAGACGTTTATTAAAAAGTGTAACCGATAGAATTTCGCATATATGTATATTTATTGTCCACACGTTCGTTGGATGGTTGGTTGGTTGGTTAGTTAGTTAGTTAGTTAGTAGTTAGTTAGTTAGTTAGTTAGTTAGTTAGTAGTTAGTTAGTTAGTTAGTTAGTTAGTTAGTAGTTAGTTAGTTAGTTAGTTAGTTAGTTAGTTAGTTAGTTAGTTAGTTAGTTAGTTAGTAGTTAGTTAGTTAGTTAGTTAGTTAGTTAGTTAGTAGTTAGTTAGTAGTTAGTTAGTAGTAGTTAGTAGTTAGTTAGTTAGTTAGTTAGTTAGTTAGTTAGTTAGTTAGTTAGTAGTTAGTTAGTTAGTTAGTTAGTTAGTTAGTTAGTTAGTTAGTTAGTTAGTAGTTAGTTAGTAGTTAGTAGTTAGTTAGTTAGTTAGTTAGTTAGTAGTTAGTTAGTTAGTTAGTTAGTTAGTTAGTTAGTAGTTAGTTAGTTAGTTAGTTAGTTAGTTAGTTCGTTAGTTAGTTAGTTAGTTAGTTAGTTAGTTAGTAGTTAGTTAGTTAGTTAGTTAGTTAGTTAGTTAGTTAGTTAGTTAGTTAGTTAGTAGTTAGTTAGTTATAGTTAGTTAGTTAGTTAGTTAGTAGTTAGTTAGTTAGTTAGTTAGTTAGTTAGTTAGTTAGTTAGTTACTTACTTACTTACTTAGTTAGTTAGTTAGTAGTTAGTTAGTAGTTAGTTAGTTAGTTAGTTTAGGTAGTTAGTTAGTTAGTTAGTAGTTAGTTAGTAGTTAGTTAGTTAGTTAGTAGTAGTTAGTTAGTTAGTTAGTAGTTAGTTAGTTAGTTAGTTAGTTAGTTAGTTAGTTAGTTAGTAGTAGTTAGTTAGTTAGTTAGTTAGTAGTTAGTTAGTTAGTTAGTAGTTAGTTAGTTAGTAGTTAGTTAGTTAGTTAGTTAGTTAGTAGTTAGTTAGTTAGTTGTAGTTAGTTAGTTAGTTAGTTAGTAGTTAGTAGTTAGTTAGTTAGTTAGTTAGTTAGTTAGTTAGTTAGTTAGTTAGTAGTAGTTAGTTAGTTAGTAGTTAGTTAGTTAGTTAGTTAGTTAGTTAGTTAGTTAGTTAGTAGTTAGTTAGTAGTTAGTTAGTTAGTGTAGTTAGTTAGTTAGTTAGTTAGTTAGTAGTTAGTTAGTTAGTTAGTTAGTTAGTTAGTTAGTTCGTTAGTTAGTTAGTTAGTTAGTTAGTTAGTAGTAGTTAGTTAGTTAGTTAGTAGTTAGTTAGTAGTTAGTTAGTTAGTTAGTTAGTAGTTAGTTAGTAGTTAGTTAGTTAGTTAGTTAGTTAGTTAGTTAGTTAGTAGTTAGTTAGTTAGTTAGTTAGTTAGTTAGTTAGTTAGTTAGTTAGTTAGTTAGTTAGTTAGTTAGTAGTTAGTTAGTTAGTTAGTAGTTAGTTAGTTAGTTAGTTAGTTAGTTAGTTAGTTAGTTAGTAGTTAGTAGTTAGTTAGTTAGTAAGTTAGTTAGTTAGTTAGTTAGTTAGTTAGTAGTTAGTTAGTAGTTAGTTAGTTAGTTAGTTAGTTAGTAGTTAGTTAGTTAGTTAGTTAGTTAGTTAGTTAGTTAGTTAGTTAGTTTAGTTAGTTAGTAGTTAGTTAGTTAGTTAGTTAGTTAGTTAGTTAGTTAGTTAGTTAGTTAGTAGTTAGTTAGTTAGTTAGTTAGTTAGTTAGTTAGTTAGTTAGTTAGTTAGTTAGTTAGTAGTTAGTTAGTTAGTTAGTTAGTTAGTTAGTTAGTTAGTTAGTTAGTTAGTTAGTTAGTTAGTTAGTTAGTTAGTTAGTTAGTTAGTTAGTTAGTTAGTTAGTAGTTAGTTAGTTAGTAGTTAGTTAGTTAGTTAGTTAGTTAGTAGTTAGTTAGTTAGTTAGTTAGTTAGTTAGTATTAGTTAGTTAGTTAGTTATCATGGTGCTTTGCCTCAGTACTTTTTATCTCGCACTGATTACTCGTTTGTTACTATAAATGTTAAAAGTAGGCGTAAAAAGAGGCGTGTCATCTACTAATGATCTGATCTATAATTACTTAAATTAAACGAAATGTTAATAATTTTCGTTTGCTTTATTATTTTATTTCTTTTTAATTATATACATTTTGAGATTTTATTGCACATAAAACTAAATTATATTCTGCTTATAATTAAAAATTTATAATAAAATGTAATTTTTAACAAAAATTTTCTTAAAGAAGCATATAAAAAACAATGGTAGATATTAAAAGGCCAGGCGAAATAATAATATAACAATTTATAATACATTTAAGCTGAAATTAGCAAAAATATACTTTGTGACAACATTTTTTTAGGCAAATTCGAAATGCTTCCGAAATTTCACTTTTTTTCAAAACATTCTTACTTAAACATTAACCAACTTAATCGATTCTCGGTAGATTTACTACTACTGGTGCCATTACGATTACCATTCTTTAAAATACCAACACCTGTCGTTCCAGAGGCACCATTCACCGCCCGATTATTTGTTTTCGTTAACATTTCCCCCGAATTATTATCATTTATGGATGATTTTTGTAATTTCTTAGACATTTCCTCTACCGAAAAACCATTATTGCCATAATCCACACTTTGGCGTTGTTGTTGTTGCAATTGCTGCTGTTGCTGATGCAAAGGACAATTACGCTGATGTTCGGTATATGAATTGCCATTGGATTTGCGTAGATTTGCACGTGACAGAGTACTTGTAATTCACTTTGTAAGGCCTCATTTGTAGGTGTGGTATCACCTGAATCTCTACCTTTCTTTTGCGTCGTTAGAAAATCGAATTTTTCTGGTTCTCTTCTCATATTGGAAGGTTGGCGGTATTCTCCTATGGTAACAGTACCCAAACGTAAAGTTTGTCTATTTGCTTGAGTGTTGTTGGTGGCAGTGTTGTTGTTGTTGTTGAAACCATTGGTAGAGGCAGATGATGATTTGTTGGGTCTGCTGTAAGTGTCATTGCCATTGTAAGTATTTCCATTTTGAACACCATTTGTTAAACGTTCAGATGTTGTGTTATTGTTGACTTTATAGGTGTTGTTATTGGTCATCTGTAGAGGCTTTAGGGAGGGTTAAGAATTTCTTTAATATTATTAATCATTTTTTACAAATTGTTTTTTCTTACCGGTGGTTTTGGTATATGACTATATGTCTCCTGTTTGTTTGGCTCTCTACTGTCCAATGTATCATTTTGCTGTTGTTGTTTGTTTGTGTTAGAGAGTTTATTTTAGGTCCTTTAGATCGACAGGTACCAGCATCATCCAATATTGTGGTATTTAACAGTGCCTCCTTTCGATCCTGCAATGTAATAAAAATAAGAGAAGTAGTATTTTAGTCAATTAAAAAAAATCTATTTTATTTAAAAATCTATTCTCTTCTCCACTTATAAAATTGTATAAATAATAAGTTTTAAATGTAAATTTAATATTAACCACCAGTTTACTATAAAATAATAAATCTTTAATTGAAGAATCATCATTTCCGTTTAACTGTAGAAATATCTTAGAAATCTTTCACAACAATATCATGTTTATTTATATTTATAAAAATGTTTTCTGATAAACAAAGATAACGGTAAAATTAACTAAACAATTACATTACACTATGACATAAAATAATTGGAACACACACTGTTTTTAATTAAATTAACTTGTTGTTGTATCATTTGTTACCAAATATTTAGTCATTGTAATCATAACAACAATTTTACATTTAATTACATTTTAATTATTTAATTTTCTTGTTTATATTTATAATTTTTGTTTTTGTAATGAATAAAGCGCTTAGACATTGTTTGACATTGCTTTTTGCTTGAAATGTTTCGATTTAGATAAAATATTTTTTATATTTTATTTAATCAATTAATTGAGAAATTTAAGAAATTTCTTGTTTACTCTTCAAATAAACTTTCCATTTCGTGTGACACATGTTTAATAGCTTTAATCTTTTTCGACACTTTTAAGACAAAAGAGGAGAAAAACATGTAAAATACGCAGTTTAAACAGATGTTTACGAAAAAAAATAACACTTTTGTTCAGAAAATAATTTCGCTATACTATTTAATCTGCCATACGAGGGTTTGTTAAAGTGTCTGGTTTAAACGATTTTCTAGAAAAGACCACATATAGGGGTTAGAGAGAATTATAGACCGATATTGATCGAGACAAAGAATGAAACCGGTATAAAATAAGTCCAGTGTATGATTACCGGTTATAAGTTCAAAACTTATATAATAGAGACTTGTCAATTTATAATGAAAACTATCAAGTAGGTGGTTGCTTAATATTTAGACCAATTTCTTCCGCTTACAGTAAGTGTCTTGAATCTTAGAAGAAACTATTGGCATCACTAAATAAAATTGCATTTTATTGCTAAAACTCCTACATGCGAAGTAGTTAAGTCCCCATATATTAATGGCAGGGCCCTCGTTTAATGAAATTCATATATTATTCCTACACATAAAACCCTCGCACACACACCTGATCTTTCTCAGATGTGCACACATAAATAAGAGGTGGACTAGGTACACGACTCTCTAACGAATATGCATGTTGCTTATTTATGATTAACACACAAATATGTTGTTAGATGTTGTTGTTGCATTTAATAATTTGTGTAGCAAGTCTATTTGTTGTTATTGTTGTCTACATACCTCATAAGTACTCAAAGTTACCAAACACTTTCCACCACGAGCCGGTTTCATTGTTGCGTGTAACGCTGATGATGTGCTTCATTGTCAAAATAATTTTGCATTTTTTTGCCGTGTTTTTACTGCAACTTCTTGTAAATTTTTGCGTTTTTTCAAGAAATTTCTTTTTTTTATTGTTGTTAGTTTTTCCTTATGGAAGATGTTTTAAATAATAAAGATTATATTCACAGAAATTGTTAATAAATTATTAGCCGCTGTTTGTAACTGATTTGTTTTTTTGCACGTTGCTATTCCACCGCACCATTCAACGTTTTAAAATAAAATAAAAATTTATATTTTTCTTAACGCACTCACTCTATTGTTGGGCTGTTTGACTATTGACTGTTTGATCGTTGGTTGAGTTGGTTGTGGTGGTTTGGTTTGGTGGCTGATAGCTAGTTGAATGGCTATTGCCACTTTATGGTGGCAATTTGCAAGAGTGTGTGGGGAGATTGGTTGGTTGTTTAGTTGATGGTATGAGTAAATATTAAAAAACAAAAGTACTAAATTAGTTAGTTGTTTGGTATTGTGTTATTTTTCCATTATTATTTATTTTTTTTTTTTTTCATAAAAATATCTATTGACAATTTTGCACAATATATATAGACAATCTAAACAAAATGAGACAACAACAGTAATCAGTGAAAACAGATACAAAAAAAAAAACAACAACATCAAAGATAAGATAAAATATTTCTGATGCAGATGTTAGTACACTGCTACGAGTACTAGTACTCGTAAGAACCTAAAAATATTATTATTTTTTTTTAATTTCGTTTATGAATCATCATCTTTTTTGAAACCTCTATATGTTTGTTTTAAAACAATAACAATGGTTAAGACCCTTTATATTATAAATATAATATTTGGCTCTTTCGTTCGTTTTGTTCCGTTGGAGGGTCTCTCATACTCTCTGACATCTCTTAGTTTTTTTTTTTTTTTTTTTTTGTGAAATCAATATGTAATAATCGATTAGCAGCGATAGTAAAATCTACAACAAAAGCAACAATAATGTGATCATAAAGCCAGATCTTTAAAGCGTAGCTTATAGATTAGTAGACTTTTAAAATTTATAACAAAAATTGTTAAAACTTGCGAGTATTAAGGTCGTATAAAGAATTTCCCAATCGACACCATTTTTATAGAAGATTATAAAGAAACTATATTTGGTCAAGTTTGACCCTATAAATATATTATAGTATAGACTAGAGTCTGGTCTATATTAAGGTCTATAGACTAGAATGTAGTCCGGTCTATGTTTTGGACAATAGTCAAGATTAAAGTTTGGACTAAAGTCTTGGCAATTGTCAGTCCTATAGTCTGGCCTAACGCCTAGACTACAATTTGGTTCATAGTCTAGACTATAGTGTGGCTTATATTCCAGCCTATAGGATAGACTGTAGTCTATCCTATAGGCCGTGGTCTATAGTCTAAACTTAAGGGAAGATTATAGTCTAGTCTATAGTCTAGACTATAGTTTCGCTTAAAGTTAAGATTATAGACAAGACTACAGACCAGTCTTGTATAAAGTCTGATCTAAAGTCGGGACTGCAGTCTAAACTAAAGTCTGGTATATAGTCTGGTCTTGACTTCTGTCTTGTGTTTAGTCTAATCTGTAATCTGGTCTATAGTCTGGTGTTTAGTCAGTACTAATGTTTATGGTCTGTGCTCTTGACTATAGCCTGGTCTATAGTCTCGACTATAGTCTGGTCCATAGTCTTGTCTATAACCTGGTCTACAGTCTTAATTATAGTCTTGACTATAGTGTTAATTATAGTCTTGACTATAGGCTGGTCTATAGTCTTGACTATAGTTAAGACTATAGTCTGGTCTATAGCCTAGCCTTCACTAAAATCTCGTCTATAGTTTGGCTATAGTATCGTCTATAGTCTCGACTATAGTCGGGTCTATAGCCGCTACTATAGTCTATAGTCTCGACTATAGTCTATTTACTATAGCCATGACTACAGCCTACATTCTACATTCTCGTCAATAGTCTGGTCTATAGTCTTGACTATAATTTTTACTATAGTCTAGCATATAGCCATGACTACAGCATGGCCTACATTCTCGTCAATAGTCTGTTCTATAGACTTGACCATAGTCTTGATTGTAGTCCGGTCTACAGTCATGTCTATAATCTGGGCTATAGTTTGGTCTACAGCCTATAGGCTAGTGTTTAACCTGGTCTATAAACTGGTATACTGTATTATGCACTCTCGTCTTAACTATAGTCTGGTATATAGCTTGGCCTTGAGTATAACATGGATTAGAGTTTGGCTATAGTCTTGACTATAATCTCGTCTATAGTCTCTTCTATATTTTGGCTATAGACTGGTTCATATAGTCTATATTCTTGACTATAATCTTGTCTATAGTTTGGCTATGGTATGGTCTATAGTCTTGACTATAATCTTTGCTATAGTCTGGCATAGAGCCATGACTATAGTCTGGTCTACAGTCTCGTCAATAGTCTATAGACTTGACTATAGTCTGGTCTATAGTCTTGATTATAGTCCGGTCTATAGTCTTGACTATAATCAGGGCTATAGTTTGATCTATAGTCTATAGGGTAGTATTTAGTCTGGGCTATAATCTGGTCTACTGTATTATGGACTTTATACAATTCCTTTAAAACTCTGTACACAAGCAAAACATCGCAAATAACAAACATCTTAAGTAAATGTATAAAAATAGCAAAAAAAAACAGATTATTGTACAATATAAAGTTATTTATTTAACACCAACATTCGAAGTTTGTTCGAAATTCATGTAGTCGTGCCGTGTAATGGTACTGGGTACAAAATATTTTTCTGGTGCGAGTATCTACTACTATTTATTGCATGTTTTAAAGTTTTAGTATCCATAGTAGTTACTTGCTAAACAGAAAAAATGAAACTTACTACAAAACTACTTACTCTTACTTACAACAAATAGTCAAATAGTATGCGGCACAGTTGAAAAGTTGAAACTTTGCAATGGTATGGAATGGTGTGGTGTGGTATGGTGTGTCGTGTTATGTGTTGGCTTTTAAGGTCGTTGGTAAAACCAATAAATAAAATTCATAAATTAATAAACTCACAGAGATGAATGCACTACGAAAGACATACAGTATGATTGTTTAAATAATGTTTATAGCCGCGGATACAGGTGTGATGTGAAAATTATCTTTATATGAGTTGGAAAAATGAAACCAAAGCGAATGTTATTAAATTCTTTAAGCATTTTTGTGGTGACTTTAATAAAACCGAGCTTAGGGGAAAAATAAATAGTTGAGAGAATTTGTTGCTAAAAAAAACACAAAAAGACCTTGACTTCAAACCCAGATTGAATGTCAAAAACAATGTTAGATAATGGAAATTATATTTTTGAGAAAATGTTTACAAATGTATGTAAATTGAAAGTTATACTCAGTCAGACATGTGGGTCTATAAAAGAAGAGAATAAGTTAAAGCTTTTAATTTCAGTTTTAGCTAATATTTTCCCACGTAAGCAGATACTTGTTTAAGTATCGGTTGTTTAATAATTGAGTTATTATAAATTTCCTCGATTAATATGTGTATCCGGAAAATTATCGGAAAAAGGATTTATGGTTTATTTTTCATAAGAAAGTTATAGAAATATTAACAAGTTTATTCTGATAATTTTGAATTTATTTGAAAAATTTAGAAAAAATAATTGGGTTTTGAACTTTCTTAATGTTGCCCTTGGGTCCTCATTCTCAGTCTTATCTCATTCTTAAACAACACCTAAAATTTAAGGTTTATATTTTAAGATCTTGTAAATAATAAAATCAGTAAAGAATATGGAATAAGATCTGATAATGAATTAATCTATGGTTTGGACTATAATCTAGACTATCTGGATTATAGTTTAGACTATGAATTGATCTATAGTTTGGCCTATAGATTGGACTGTGAATTGAACTATAGTTTGGACTATCTAGACTATGCATTGATTGACTATACTATTATAAATCGGGACTACAGTGCTTAGACTACAGTGTAAATCATAGATTGGACTATTTAGACTGTGGATTGATAGACTAAAGTATTAACTATCTAGACTGTAGTGTATATTTTAGTTTAAACTATAGTGTTGACCATAGATTGTGTATAGTTTTGACTTTCTGGACCATGAATTGATCTATATTCTCAGCTAAAGTTTTGACTATAGTAGGAACTATAGTGTGGTCTTTAGTTTAGACTATAGAGTCAACCATAGATTGGACTTTAGTTTGGATTATCTGGATTATGGATTGATCTATAGTCTGAGCAATAATTTGGATTATAGTATGGACTATCAGGACTATGGTGCGTACTTTAGTATAGACAGAAATGTAGACCCTAGTTTGGACTATAGATTAATTTATAGTCTGGACTATAGTATGGTATATCTGGACTATAGAGTTTAGACTGTGGTGTCACCCATAGATTGGACTATAGTTTGGACTATCTGGACTGTGGATTATCTGGACTATAGTGTGGACTTTAGTTTAGACTATAGTTTGGACTAACTGGATTATGAAGAGATCTATAGTTTGGATTATAGCATGGACTACCTGGGCTGTAGTGAGGACTTTAGTTTAAACTTTAATGTAGACCATAGTTTGGACCATGGTCCATAGTATCGACTATAGATTGGACTATAGTTTTGACTTTAGATTAAACTATAGATTTTACTATGTATTAGACTATAGTTTTCACTATCTACAATTGAATCTAAAATACAGTGTATACTATGAACTAAACATCATCTATACTCTGGATTTTTTCTGATTTTATATTAAAATGACTCACATTGGAACTTGTTAACACTTAAAATATCTTAACACTATTCAAGTCAATCAATGAAATCTGATAACCAATTCAAAACAGTAAATAGTGCGTGTTAAATTGATTTGTGTTTGGAAAAAAAAAAACAAGTAGTCAATACCACAATTACAATTGTGGGTTATTGGAAATGTAGCACGTGTTTACCACCAATTAAAATAAAATGTGTTAAATAATTAAATAAGTAATTTACTCAATTAAGTACTTTGACATTATAACTCCTATAAAATTCTTTTAAACGGTTCTATTTTATATTCTTAAACCAAAATTTAAATTACTTTCCTAACTTCCGAAACATTGAAAACATGATTTAAAAACTTACCCGATTTTCCATAGAATCCCCACTGCCGCCACATTCTTTGAAGCCGTTCTTAAACATGCGTTTATGGGCCTGTTTGAATTCATTCATTAAAGCACTGTGTTGATCATCCACAACATTGAGAGTATTATTGTTGTTATTATTACAATTGATGTTGTTGCTGCTGCTGTTGTTATTCACAGCTGCAGTTTTATGATGATCATTGCCATTCAATGTATTTGTGTTTAAATTTGTTGCTGCTGTTGGACTTGTTGGGTGATGATGATGTTGGTTGTGATGTTGTTGTTGTTGTTGATGATTATTATTGTTCTCACGTTTCATTTCGTATTGTAGTGGTTTCATTTCATTATGTGGAGCATGTTCTTTAAAGGCGGGAGGTTGACGTCTCTATAAACAAGACAAACACAAAACAAATAAATTCATTTTGAAAACACACCATTTTGTTTATAATATAAACTTTAATAAACAACAAAGTTATTTGATATTCTTTTATTATACAATTTGTCCTAATTCTGATTTCAAGCAGGGTTGTTAAATTTTTTAAAAATAAGCTTAAAATTTTGTGAATTTTTGAATACGAATAATTATTTTTTAAATTCATAGTATGAATTTTTAAATTTAAGGAAATATTTGGAATATTTTGCCAAAATTTCAAAATCATTTATGTTATATAATCGTTATATTTTTATTGATTTGCAAATCTAGTGTACAAATTGAATAAGTAATTTTATCCATTGAAATTTTAATATTCTTCAAGGATATTGAAATATATAATAAAACGTGTTAAATTTTACTAAATATATCAGTATAGTGGGGATGGTATAATGGGCTTGTGCTGATGCTTGTAACGGTACAAAATATTGGTTCTAGATCCACCTTAAAGTACACTAATTGACTCAGAATCATTTTATGAACTATCTAAGAAGGCGGTTTGCAAGCTTACTATTAGGTGTACTAGTTCATAGAACTCCCGAGAACCAGTGCATTAGTTGATCGTCATCATTTTACGATCATCAAATCAGATACTCTAATTTAAAATACTTTCTGTTAGCCAGATTTTCCTATTGGCTTAAGTCTTTATTGATTTGGAAGAAAAGTGCCTGGTTTAAGGAGACACTATTAAGCTATTATGCCGAGCTTTCATTCAATTAGAAGATTTCAAACGTAGAAAATTCAGTACTTCAGTAATTTTGGGTAGATTCTCAAACTTATAAACTTTTTAAAAATAGTCCACAAACTAATCAATGAACTATAGTTTAGACTATACTATTCTATAAACTAGTCTATAGATCCACCTTAAAGTACACTAATTGACTCAGAATCATTTTATGAACTATCTAAGAAGGCGGTTTGCAAGCTTACTATTCGGTGTACTAGTTCATAGAACTCCCGAGAAAAAGTGCATTACTTGATCGTCATCATTTTACGATCTTCAAATCAGATACTCTGGTCATCAACACCAAACAGTTAGATTATCAGAAAGACAAAGTCGACAGTGATATCCAAAATTTGAGGATCAGTTTAAGCCACTAAAGATCCAACAGCCTGATCTAGTAATAATAAGAAAGGAGAACTTGAAGTGTAGATCTGATGATCAATCTGTTCAGTTTGATGATGTGTCCAGACAAATTTGTCTCTCATATTCTCAACTGAGAGATCAGATCCTGTATGCCGATCTATAAAAGTTATATATTGCTTCGAAAGTGTCGAATGTAAAATGGATACATTACAATAACCCAAAGCTAAAGAAATCGAATCAGATAAATCAACAATATGTGTTGCACCAACGTATTTGCCCTGTATTTCAGAGAACAAGTCCCAACAACGATGAGCTGCCGGTCCGGCGATCATAGGGGACAAGGCTCGATTATATGTCAGCTCACCCGCCTTCATTTCAGAACAGGTAACTCGAAATTAGGTCTTAAAAATTAATCGGAAACGCAGAATACATAAGTATGTTGCCAGAAAGATGGAAAAAGATCATAACTAAAAATGGTCAAAAAATGCAGGTCTAGGGTTTCTTCCAATATGGTCAAATAGCCACAAGTTTCTAAATGCCCTTATTAGCGTAATTGTAACCATTTCGAATCGTTCAAACAACTTAAAAATACTCGACACTTAACTCTAAGTACTTGCAAAGTAAAAAATATATTTCAAAAAAGTTATACCACTTACCGCTTTTCTCTTCTTAAGTTCCTCTGTAATGGCACTTGAGAGACTGCCTCCATCGTTAAAACCACCAGACGATTTCTCACTTTCCATATTCAAATTCACATTTGAGTATGTTGAGTTATCGCCGGAAGCTGTTGTGGTCGCCGCTGCTTTATTCAATTTAGCCAATTGGAGATTGGCATATTGATAACGTTGCATGGTGGCAGCCACGCCACCAATTTTAATATCGCCCTCCTCATGAGGTGGCAAACACTTGTTGAAAGTATTGCTAGAAGATGACGTTGATGTTGCAGAATTTGAGTTCAAATCAAAATTGTATGAATGATTTTGTGGCTGATGCTGATGTTGGGTGTGATTTAACATGGCCATGGGTGGTGGAGGTGGTAATATATTGGGTGTTTTCGGTGTTTGATTAAATTTCGTTAGGGTGCCTTCCATGGCAGCTGGTTCCTCTCGGTTGTCTTTTTGTACAGGGCTCAAAGTTTTTCTTATGGTGCCTGTGCTCGAAGAAGGCGTGGCATTTTCCACAAATGTATTGTTTATGGAAGTAGCACCATTTTCGGATAATTTAATAATAGTTTTATTAATTTCCTTTTTAACATTTGTCTGTGTTGTAGAGTTCGTTGCGGTGCCGGTGTTGGAATTTTGTCTTACGGGTAAATTTGTTGCGGCCGTTAAGTTGGAATTTGCACTTCTTTCGGTTATGGATTTTGAACGACATCTACGCTGCTCATTGGCATATAAAGGTTGATTCCAATTTGCTCCATTTGAACTTTCCTCTCTGACGGCAGTTAATCTCTTTGATTTCACATCAGCCCAGCAGGGACTTTGATCTCCGGTTACTGAACTAGCTGAACTATTATAACCACTTGATTCTCCGGGAAATAGATCACAACCGGCCCCAGTATGCACTGTCATATCTAATTTATTTGAACTTTTCATAACTGCCACCGCCTCACTGAATAGTACATCTGAAAAATCTATACTATTTACCGTCAGAATTTGATCACCTGGTCTTAAGCCTGCCTCTCGTGCCACACTTTTCTCTTTTGTAAATTGTACAAATATTCCCGGTTTCCATTCGGGTCCCTTACAAATGCCCAAACCCAATTTGGTGCGTGGTGCTACATTAAGCACCACATTTATAACACGTTCACCTTGATTACGGCTGTGAGTACGTTCCGTACGCTCCGAGGATTGATAAGAACATTCGGAGGTGGTGGAACTAATACTGGGTGTCTTGACCACATTCCAGGTAAGACCATCATTTTCTTTGCTAAATTTTTCGAATAAATGTTAGATTAAATATAATCTCTTACCAATAACAATAATAATAACTCACTCTTTTACCGGCAACATGCCAACACTGCGTACTTTCAGTGTTAAACGTTCTTGATGGCTAACAAGTTGCACAAATTCTTTGTGTATGGCATCATCTATTCTGAATCCATTAATACGCAATATTTGATCACCAATCTGTATAAAAACATAAATGAAAAATAAATAACACTTAAAAATATTGTTTGTTCGTTTGTTTGCTTAAAATGTTTTGGTCTAAACAGTCGTCATTTGGGTCACATTTGAAGTTTGTATGTTGATCATTTTAAGAGTGAGTGGTGAGGTGAGAGGCTTTATATGTTAGTGTTTAAATTGTGCGTCACGTTTGTATATATTATGTTTGTTGCTGTCTAGAATTCTTTACATGACGCACTTTCTGTAAATGGTACGTGCAAGACCTTCCCTGTAAAAGTTTGAATTTTAACTTAAATATCGGACATCTGGCTAGTGAAAGTAAAATGTGTAAATATTATTGCAGTGTCTCATTGTTTGGCTGTTCTAATTTAAAATACTTTCTGTTAATCAGATTTCCCTATTGGCTTGAGTCTTTATTGATTTGGAAGAAAAGTGCCTGGTTTAAGGTGACACTATTAAGCTATTATGCCGAGCTTTCATTCAATTAGAAGATTTCAAACGTAGAAAATTCAGTACTTCAGTAATTTTGGTTAGATTCTCTAACTTATAAACTTTTTAAAAATATTCCACAAACTAATCAAAGGACTATAGTATAGACTAGACTATTCTATAGTCTAGTATATAGTCTAGTCTATAGTATAATCTATAGTCTAATCTATAGTCTAATCTATAGTCTAATCTATAGTCTAATCTATAGTCTAGTCTATAGTCTAGTCTATAGTCTAGTCTATAGTCTAGTCCATAGTCTAGTCTATAGTCTAGTCTATAGTCTAGTCTATAGTCTGGTCTATAGTCTAGTCTATAGTCTAGTCTAGTCCATAGTCTAGTCTATAGTCTAGTCTAGTCTATAGTCTAGTCTATAGTCTAGTCTATAGACTAGTCTAGTCTATAGTCTAGTCTATAGTCTAGTCTATAGTTTAGTCTATAGTTTAGTCTATAGTCTAGTCTATAGTCTAGTCTATAGTCTAGTCTATAGTCTAGTCTATAGTCTAGTCTATAGTCTAGTCTATAGTCTAGTCTATAGTCTAGTCTATAGTCTAGTCTATAGTCTAGTCTATAGTCTAGTCTATAGTCTAGTCTATAGTCTAGTCTATAGTCTAGTCTATAGTCTAGTCTATAGTCTAGTCTATAGTCTAGTCTATAGTCTAGTCTATAGTCTAGTCTATAGTCTAGTCTATAGTCTAGTCTATAGTCTAGTCTATAGTCTAGTCTATAGTCTAGTCTATAGTCTAGTCTATAGTCTAGTCTATAGTCTAGTCTATAGTCTAGTCTATAGTCTAGTCTATAGTCTAGTCTATAGTCTAGTCTATAGTCTAGTCTATAGTCTAGTCTATAGTCTAGTCTATAGTCTAGTCTATAGTCTAGTCTATAGTCTAGTCTATAGTCTAGTCTATAGTCTAGTCTATAGTCTATAGTCTAGTCTATAGTCTAGTCTATAGTCTAGTCTATAGTCTAGTCTATAGTCTAGTCTATAGTCTAGTCTATAGTTAGTCTATAGTCTAGTCTATAGTTAGTCTATAGTCCTAGTCTATAGTCTAGTCTATAGTCTAGTCTATAGTCTAGTCTATAGTCTAGTCTATAGTCTAGTCTATAGTCTAGTCTATAGTCTAGTCTATAGTCTAGTCTATAGTCTAGTCTATGTCTAGTCTATAGTCTAGTCTATAGTCTAGTCATAGTCTAGTCTATAGTCTAGTCTATAGTCTAGTCTATAGTCTAGTCTATAGTTCTAGTTCTATAGTCAGTCTATAGTCTAGTCTATAGTCTAGTCTATAGTCTAGTCTATAGTCTAGTCTATAGTCTAGTCTATAGTCTAGTCTATAGTCTAGTCTATAGTCTAGTCTATAGTCTAGTCTATAGTCTAGTCTATAGTCTAGTCTATAGTCTAGTCTATAGTCTAGTCTATAGTCTAGTCTATAGTCTAGTCTATAGTCAGTCTATAGTCTAGTCTAGTCTAGTCTGTCTATAGTCTAGTCTATAGTCTAGTATAGTCTAGTCTATAGTCTAGTCTATAGTCTAGTCTATAGTCTAGTCTATAGTCTAGTCTATAGTCTAGTCTATAGTCTAGTCTATAGTCTAGTCTATAGTCTAGTCTATAGTCTAGTCTATAGTCTAGTCTATAGTCTAGTCTATAGTCTAGTCTATAGTCTAGTCTATAGTCTAGTCTAGTCTAGTCTATAGTCCTAGTCTATAGTCTAGTCTATAGTCTAGTCTATAGTCTAGTCTATAGTCTAGTCTATAGTCTAGTCTATAGTCTAGTCTATAGTCTAGTCTATAGTCTAGTCTATAGTCTAGTCTATAGTCTAGTCTATAGTCTAGTCTATAGTCTAGTCTATAGTCTAGTCTATAGTCTAGTCTATAGTCTAGTCTATAGTCTAGTCTATAGTCTAGTCTATAGTCTAGTCTATAGTCTAGTCTATAGTCTAGTCTATAGTCTAGTCTATAGTCTAGTCTATAGTCTAGTCTATAGTCTAGTCTATAGTCTAGTCTATAGTCTAGTCTATAGTCTAGTCTATAGTCTAGTCTATAGTCTAGTCTATAGTCTAGTCTATAGTCTAGTCTATAGTCTAGTCTATAGTCTAGTCTATAGTCTAGTCTATAGTCTAGTCTATAGTCTAGTCTATAGTCTAGTCTATAGTCTAGTCTATAGTCTAGTCTATAGTCTAGTCTATAGTCTAGTCTATAGTCTAGTCTATAGTCTAGTCTATAGTCTAGTCTCTAGTCTAGTCTATAGTCTAGTCTATAGTCTAGTCTATAGTCTAGTCTATAGTCTAGTCTATAGTCTAGTCTAGTCTATAGTCTAGTCTAGTCTATAGTCTAGTCTAGTCTAGTCTATAGTCTAGTCTAGTCTATAGTCTAGTCTATAGTCTAGTCTATAGTCTAGTCTATAGTCTAGTCTATAGTCTAGTCTATAGTCTAGTCTATAGTCTAGTCTATAGTCTAGTCTATAGTCTAGTCTATAGTCTAGTCTATAGTCTAGTCTATAGTCTAGTCTATAGTCTAGTCTATAGTCTAGTCTATAGTCTAGTCTATAGTCTAGTCTATAGTCTAGTCTATAGTCTAGTCTATAGTCTAGTCTATAGTCTAGTCTATAGTCCTAGTCTATAGTCTAGTCTATAGTCTAGTCTATAGTCTAGTCTATAGTCTAGTCTATAGTCTAGTCTATAGTCTAGTCTATAGTCTAGTCTATAGTCTAGTCTATAGTCTAGTCTATAGTCTAGTCTATAGTCTAGTCTATAGTCTAGTCTATAGTCTAGTCTATAGTCTAGTCTATAGTCTAGTCTATAGTCTAGTCTATATTCTGTAATCGTATTCTTGTTTATAACAAGCAAATTTTACTCACCCTTAAACCCTTCTGTTCCGCTTCGCTATTACGATCAACACTGGATACAAAAAATCCCGTACTAAACTCCTTGCCACCTCTTACAGAGAAACCATAGGAGGGTACAGCGCCCGGTGTTACCAGTATTCGACGACTATGAGGTCTTAACAAACGTATCAAACGGATGCGCGTTGAGGCTGGTATAGCACACCATGAAGATGCCGCAGTGGTAAGAGTCATCATGTCACTAGATGAACTAGTGGTGGAGCCCTGCATACTGCTGCAATCGGTGAATAATGAGGTGGCCATCATATAATTTAGAGAAAATTTGTTATGTTTGTTTTTTCCTTTTTTTATTATTGGAATTACAATGGTAAATCATGAAAGCTGAAGTTTGTAGCTAAGCCATGAACTGCAAAGGAATGAATAAAAAAATTTTATTTAAATAAATTTTATAATTTTTCTTTTTTTTCATATTTTAATAAAATTATTTGGTAATTCCGCGAATTTGTTAAAATTTGAGGTTTTTCTTTTAGAGTTAATGTTGTTTTTATTGTAATATATATTTGATAAAGGTTCGTGTTTTAAGTTTTTTTCCTCTGCTGCCCATATTGAACAGCCGCTTATAACAACTAGTTTGTTTCTTAAGTCTTTCGTCTGTTATCTTTATTTTGTCAAAGTTTATGTCCTAAGTCTTTGGTATTATGTGGTAATACCAAACCAAACAACAAACGCAACCACCAACCAACTATTCAATGTGAATATTGTCTGTGTTATACCACCACTAAAAGATGTATGAATTTATCATACATTTTTCAATCTTCAATTTTTGTTTTTGCAATTTTTTTGTTGCTTCTTTGCGACGACAAGTCCTGACCTTTTACCAGAAAAACAAACAACCAAAAAAAAACTTAAAAGATGAAAGAAATAAAATTTCAAGACAACACCCGGTCGTGGATCTGCAACAAGTAAAAGTGAAAACAAATAAAACTTTCTCTCCTAACTGCCAGTGAGACAAACAACCGATCAGACAGCCAGCCAGCCAGCCATCAGCATCATCGTTACAAACAAGGAACATCTTCACATTTCCTATTCAATACATAAACATGAGCAGCAGTACCATCTCATCCTCATCATCATCATCACCATCTTCATACACTTGGATAAGTGTAGTATCCTCAGCTGTTGTGTCATATTAATGGCAGTAATGTCATTCGTGGCCATACATTTATTTACTTATTACTTCTGTTATTTTCTTTTACAAACGAAAAACATTAAAATCTCTTATGAATGAATGAATGAAGTGAATCGATTTGAATGTGTATTGTTTGGATAAATATAAAAGACTGGCTGACTGGTTGTTGTTATTGATAGTTTTAAAATAATGTACGTTTAATGTAACTCTATCAAAATGTTGAAAAATAAAACAACAACAACGAAGAAATATTTATTAAAAACGCTGCACTACCTAATTCGAACAAGTGTTAAAATTGACTGAAATCGTACATTAAAAATTAAATTAAATAAAAAAGACAATTCATACAACTGCGGCTGCTTACACTGTTAGAAATGGAAATTTCTCTCTAGAGACTGCCACCAGCAATATTGAGGATGCATAAATTTTGTAGTTTTTTAATTAACAAACAAATTGTATGTAGGAATGTAATTAAACTTGTTATTAATGTGTCTTCACACTTAATGTTTATGGTCGAAAATATTTATATTTTTTCAAATTAATACCATAAATTTTCAATTATATGTATCTGATATGTTAAATCTTAAATAATTTGTTTGTAAACGAAGAAATTTGAATTTTGAGAGAGGAAATCATTAAGAAGAAGAAAATTTAATATTTAGCTTCATTAAATCCTTTGTCATGTTTGATATATGCTGAACTGTAAGGAGGAATTTAAAATTTTAAAGTTGTTCCTATTTTCAGAAATATAAGCAAAATCTGTAGATGACATTATTTCATGACTAACTAACTAACTAGGTTAGGTTAGGTTGATAGGAGGATGTATACTACATCAAATCCGAAGAAATACACCTACACAGAGGGAAAAGGCAATATACACTTCTGCTACCAAATTAACACCAAAGGATTTATAGTTTTTCAATAACATCCATTGTCAAAGTATATACATACATACGACAACACTATATAATATTGACAACGCAACGTTGTCATTATTGCAACAATTCGTTGTCGAAATCTAAATTTTATGCACATCTGTTGTCTAAGTGTTAACAAACGTGGTAAGCTCATTATTGGCAACGAAAGGTTTGTCAATAGTGAGCTTACCACGTTTGTTAACATTTAGACAACGGATGTGTGTAAAATTTAGATTTCAACAACGAATTGTTGCAATGTTGTCAACATTACATAGTGTTGTTGTACGTATGTATATACTTTGACAACGGATGGTATTGAAAAATTATAAACAGTTTGGTGTCTATTTATTACCAGGCGTGTATATTTCTTATTCCCTCTGTGTAGGCCACTAACGGGCCTGTTGTGCGCTCCAATTCATGAAAAAAAAAAATTGTTCACTGAATGTATTATTTTTCCATGTTCAGAAACTCTGTTTCCTGGACGTAATTCCTAAGAATCTTCCAATCAGTGTTGGTTAAGAATGTTATTTCCGGAATAACATTACTTCCAAGATACTTGGATTTAACTTCGACGAATGCCTGACAGTGGCAAAGAAAGTGCTCCAGAGTTTCACTGTCCTCTCCTTATGCTCTACATCGAGCTCCCTTCCCTTTAAAACTATTACATTCGCCCTTTCGTTGCCGACTACTCCCGAGTGTCCTGGTACCCATATGATGTAAACCTTACCTCTGGGAGAGTATTCAGTTATAGCTTTCTTACAATCCAATACGGTCTTAGATTTAATTCTATCACCTGATATCGCCCTAATTGCCTTCTGGCTGTCGGTAAATATATTAAGCCCTGTGGGCGCCATATTTATTCTAATCCAATTTACACATTGCGTTATTGCTCGTACTTCAGCCTGGAAGCTTGTGTTATGATTGGGTAAAAGGTGGTATATTTCTGTTTCTGGGTCTTCAATATAGAACCCCAGGCCCACTTTGTCCCCTAATTTAGAGCCATCCGTGTAGCAACGGATTCCTACTGGTATTTGCTCCAATGTTCCGCTTGACCAAGACATTCTATCTGAGATTAGCGTTTCAAAGTTTCCGACATATTCTGTGTCTGGTATGCGATCAGGCACGTCCGATGAATGTGTATAACCTTCCAATGTGTCCAGTATACATTGATGACGTGTCCTATAACCGTTTTTGGCCAGTTCGCCGAAGTAAAGGAGCCGTTCGGCTGTAGCGCGCCTCATATCTATAACTAACTATAACTAACTAACTAACAACGAACTAACTAAATAACGAACTAACTAAGAACTAACTAATAAACGAAAAACTAAATAACAACTAACTAAGAACTAAAATAGACTAACAAACGAACTAAAACTAACAGAACGAAGCGAAGATAACTAACTAAACTAACTAAGAAAAAAAACTAACTAAACGAAATAACAACAACGAACTAACGAACGAACGAACTAACTAAAAAACTAACAAAACTAACAATAAAAAACTAACTAATAAGAACTAACTAACTAACTAAAAACAACTAAAGAAACGAACGAACGAACGAACGAACGAACGAACGAACGAACGAACGAACGAACGAACGAAAACGAACGAACGAACGAACGAACGAACGAACGAACGAAACGAAGAACGAACGAACGAAAACGAACGAACGAACGAACGAACGAAGAACGAACGAACGAACAACGAACGAACGAACGAACGAAAAACGAACGAAAACGAACGAACGAACAACGAACGAACGAAAAACGAACGAGAACGAACGAACGAACGAACGAACGAACGAAACGAACGAACGAAAACGAACGAACGAACGAACGAACGAACGAACGAACGAACGAACGAACGAACTAACTAACGAACGAACGAAAGAAAAACGAACGAAACGAAAAACTAACTAACTAACGAACGAACGAACACGAACTAACTAACTAACTAACTAACGAACTAACTAACTAACTAACTAACTAACTACTAACTAACTAACTAACAACTAACTAACTAACTAACTAACTAACTAACAACTAAGTACTAACTAACTAACTAACTAACTAAGTAACTAACTAACTAATTAAGGACTCGTCGAGAAAGAATCTTAGGTGCTGTATTACTAGCCCCGAAAGATATATTCAACCTCTCAAACCCGTTACTTTCATATGCATATGAATTAAACCTGTTATGGTGAACCCACGGGCTGCACAAAAAACACAAAACATGGTCGCAATGCTTAGGGCCCTCTCTAATCTAATTGGAAGGAGTCTAGCAATGACTTACGAATAATATATTATGTTAGTACTCAATCTTTGGCAGTGGCTGTATCCTAGTAGGCGGTTTGTTTTTCTGAAAACAAAACTATTTACTTAACTCCCTATTAGCAGGTGATCGTAGTAAGTACTTACCTAACTCCCTCTATGTAAGCGAGTGTGGCAGGTACTTGCTTCCCGTGGTAAATTAATGATTTATAATGCTATTTTGTAAGAAATTTTAGCATTTCAACACTTTACTTTTCAATGTTAGTTTTGCTGGGTTACTTAGATCATTTATAAATGAAAAAATATTATCCTATTTGCATTATGTCTAGGAAATACAATCAGAAAATATCCTGGAAAAATGGGGTTTTGGTGGTTTTTACAAATATGTATCTTAATCATTGACGCATAAAATTTTTAATTTTATTTGTAAAAATTAAAAACAAGAACATTGAAATGTTAAATATAAATATTTTTACAAAATAACTAGCAACTTAATTAAATTATTTAATTACAAAAATCTTTAAACAACACTTTTTAAAGTGTATTACACAAAAGTAAACATTAATTACTGAAATGAAATCCTAGTGCTGGTGTCTTTTGTGTGAAAAAAAAGAAATCCATCAAATGGAAAATTTAAGAAAAAAAAAAATGAAAAAGTCACGTAATGTAAAAGGTGACATTGAAATTTATCTTTTCTTTTTTTAACAATTTTCTGTTTAATATCCATCACAACATCAACAACAATTACTATTACGCTGTATAAATATGGTA